>NW_020356386.1:0-27500 GCF_002211085.1 Panicum hallii
CTGATCCTTACTATCCGCAAACTTTATGTTATGCAAAGAAAGAAGGATTCTTTTTCGCGTGTCCATCGGATCAGTTGGAAACCTACAATTTATAATCCAGCTTACTTTTGACTTTCCTGTTCAAAAATAATTATAAGGATGCATTTCATACTCCAGCTCTATCGGTCCACTTAATAATATTAAAAAAAAACTTGCGTCAGAACTATTTGGAAATGTGCAAATAATTTCGTATACAATTATAAGGACAACTAAACCTTGCAGGTGAGCTTCCACATGATTCCGACTGGGTGTTTTCCTTAACCCTTGCAGGTGAGCTTCTTTTCGACCGGGTGTTCAACTGAAAGAATGAGTCAATAAGTCATTGGGAAATTTGTATGCAAAAAAACTTGTTGGATATTTGATTTAGTCCCGCCATGAATCAAGCCAACTGGACCGATTAACTTTGGAACACCTCAATTCAACTAAAACAAACCTGTGTTGGACTGGGCCTTCGAGCTGAGAGCGGCGGTACAGTCGAACACGATTCCTCAATTGACACTGAACCGGACATACAATGGCTAGTTGTTGAAACTGATGGAACGAAGTCCTGCCAAGAAGGAAATAAAATCCATATACATTATGGATCAATGCACAAAAAAAGAGATGTCTTATTTTCTAAATACATAGCCAAGAATAATATCAATTGCATATGATACAAGTTTTTATCAACAAAACAACGTGTAATGGCGTAGGTCGAAAACACAGATTTAGGGTCTCATATGGTCGAAAACACAGATTTAGGGTCTCATATGGTCGAAAGCTTATCAGCTCAAAATTGTTTGCCCCCCAAAAAATACAAGTAGCAATACCTATATATTGAACAAGTACAGATCACAGTCCCAGATTGCTCTATTCTCCCAGTTACTCAAGGTGTAAGCCAACCCTACTTAATTCTGGAAAGTCATCATGTAGTTGGCCACAAGGAGCACTCAGCTGATATCACAAGTGCGAAAGGGGTGTTAATTGTTGACTAAAAGCCCCAAGACATGCCTATGGTAAGTTTCTTTCGGTCTCACAAGTTACGAAAATTATGAGAGCAACATGACAACCAAAGGTAACAGACAACAAGCACTCTCTACACAGCACAAAGAAATAGCGGTCAGTCAGAACTGAGGCGTCCTGGCGGACAGTCCGCCAGGCCTGGCGGACAGTCCGCCAGGCCCTCTCAGTTCTGATTGTTACAGCATAATCCTGTGTTTGTCTCCACCCGTTCTTTCGTTACTTCTAATCAAGCAAAGAGAAAATAGGGAGGTTATTAAAAAAAATCAACATGCCTTGGTTACCAATCAGTCACTGAATAATATAGCTTCTTGCTGGATCAGCCTTTTTTAGATAATCAACCTGAAATCAACATGCATAAGGTGGGATGCGAGTGGTAATAGAGAAACAAGTAGCGAGATCTTTAAAATGAATGACTTGTGTGCAACTACATTGAAAAGTCAGAGGCAGACATTCTCAGCGCGGCGGCGGCGGCGGGGGGGGGCGTAGGCCGGGGGCACGGCTACGGCGGGGGCGCCGGCCGGGGCCACGGGGCGGGAGAGCGGCGGCAGCGCGGGCCGGGCGGGGCCGGCCGGGGCCGCGGGGCGGGAGAGCGGCGACGGCGCGGGCGGCGGCCGGGAACGCGGGCGGGGGTGCGGGCCGGGTGGGGGCGCGGCGCGGGCCGGGCGGGGGCGGGGGTGCGGGCCGGGGCGCGGGCGCGGGCGGGCGGGCGCGGGCGGCGGCCGGGAACGCGGGTGGGGGCGCGAGCCGGGGCCGCGGGGCGGGTGAGCGGCGGCGGCGCGGCGGGGGCGGCGCGGGCGCGGGCGGCGGCCGGGAACGCGGGCGGCGGCGGGCGTGGGCGGCCGGGAACGCGGGCGGGGGAGCGGCGGCGGCGCGGCGGGGGCGGCGGGGGACGGCGCGGGGCGGGGCGGCGGGGGCGCGGGCCGGGCGAGGGCGCGGCGCGGCGGGCTGGCGGGCGGGCGCGGGCGGGCGTGGGCGGCGCGGGCGGGGGCGCGGGCGGGCGGCACGCGGCGCGGGCGCGGGCGGCGGCCGGGAACGCGGGCGGCGGCGGGCGTGGGCGGCCGGGAACGCGGGCGGGGAAGCGGCGGCGGCGCGGCGGGGGCAGCGGGGGCGGCGCGGGCGCGGGCGGCGGCCGGGAACGCGGGCGGCGGCGGGCGTGGGCGGCCGGGAACGCGGGCGGGGAGCGGCGGCGGCGCGGCGGGGGCGGCGGGGGCGGCGCGGGCGCGGGCGGCGGGGGCGCGGGCCGGGCGGGGGTGCGGCGCGGCGGGCGGGCGGGCGCGGGCGGCGCGGGCGGGGGCGCGTGCGGGCGCGGGCGGCGGCCGGGAACGCGGGCGGGGGCGCGGGGCGGGGGAGCGGCGGCGGCGCAGCGGGCCCGGGGGCGGGGGCGGCGGCTCAATCGAAGATAGCGGGGCCGGGGGCGGGGCTTTGCCGAGTGCCGCGGATCGGAGGCACTCGGCAAACATGGGGTTTTGCCGAGCGCCAGATCTAGGGCACTCGGCAAACAAGCGGGTTTATCTCGCCCGCCCACCGCATGCCCGCCCACGCCCGCCCTCACGCCGCCGCCCACGCCCCCGCCCGCCGCCGCCCACGCCCACGCCCACGGCCGCCGCCCGCCGCCGCCCACGCCCACGCCCGGCCGCCGCCGCCCGCGCCCGCCGCCCGCCGCCCGCGCCCGCCGCCCACGCCCGCCCGCCGCGCCGCCCATGCCCACGCCGCCGCGCCCGCCCACGCCGCCCGCGCCCGCCGCGCCGCCCACGCCCACGCCGCCCGCGCCCGCCGTCCACGCCCACGCCTGGCCGCCGCCGCCCGCGCCCGCCGCCCGCCGCCCGCGCCCGCCGCCCACGCCCACGCCTGGCCGCCGCCGCCCGCGCCCGCCGCCCCCCGCCCGCGCCCGCCGCCCACGCCCGCCCGCCGCGCCGCCTACGCCCATGCCGCGCCCGCCCACGCCGCCCGCGCCCGCCGCGCCGCCCACGCCCACGCCGCCCGCGCCCGCCGCCCATGCCCACGCCTGGCCGCCGCCGCCCGCGCCCGCCGCCCACGCCCACGCCTGGCCGCCGCCGCCCGCGCCCGCCGCCCACGCCCACGCCTGGCCGCCGCCGCCCGCGCCCGCCGCCCCCCGCCCGCGCCCGCCGCCCACGCCCGCCCGCCGCGCCGCCCACGCCCACGCCGCCCACGCCCACGACGCCCGCCCGCCCACGCCGCGCCCGCCCCCGCCCACGCCGCCCACGCCCACGCCGCCGCGCCCGCCCACGCCGCGCCCGCCCACGCCCACGCCGCCGCGCCCGCCCACGCCGCCGCGCCCGCCCGCCCACGCCGCGCCCGCCCACGCCCACGCCCGCCCGCCGCCGAGGCCGTGGGCTCGCCGCCCCGAGGCCGCTGGCTCGCCGCTCCGAGGCCGCGGGCTCGCCGCCCTGAGGCCACCGACGCCGCTGCTCACACCCCGACGCCGCTGCTCCCACACAGCAGTCTTCCCAACGCCGTCGTCTCGCCGGGGAGCGCTCCTTGGGTGCTGTCGCCGACCGTCCGTCCGCCGCCGGCAACGTCGCCTCTAGTCTAGGTGGCGACCCCGCCTTGCTAGTACATAAGATGATTGCAATGCTTGTGAAGTATGTGTTCGCGTATGCCTGATAGATCTACCCCTTGTGGATTGGAGATTTGAAAAGGATATTAAAAGGAAACAAATGCTTAATTATAGTAATGATTTCAGAGTTTGTGAGTTAAGAAGTGAGCTAAACATTATTGACTCTAGGAGTGTTGAATGAAATGTTGCACACCTGCTTGGCTAGTAGATAATTTCTTATTTAAGCAAAAAGAATCTCCAAAATGATGCATGCTTTGTTTGTGAAAATCTCGATTTCTCTTGGTTGTTGATCTAAAGTGGTAAACTTTTTTTAGGTTGGCTTGAAAACTGTGTTTTATTTGTGTTCTGCTTTGTCTCATATGCAGCCAATCATCCCTCTAAGATATCTAAAAGTTTGGATCAATCCCTTGGAACGAAGGTTTTTTGGCTGGCTGAGAGGTCCTGGCGGACTGTCCGCCAGTACTGGCGGACAGTCCGCCAGGACATGTCTCGGTCAGCCAGCAGAACTGAGCATTTTTCTTTCATCCAACGTATCTCTTCGTGGGCCCATCGTCTATAGAGACTTCGTATTAATTTAGTTTTACTAGACTTTTATCATATATAATTGATATTAACTAGTTTTCGTTGTGTATAGTAGACGATGGAGGACCGTAGGTGGATGTACACTGGTCACCATAGTAAGAGAGATGTCAGCCCTGAGTGGATTAAGAATACCAATGAATTCTTGGAACAGGCGTGGGGCGAGAATGCTAAAGGAGCGGCTAGAATTTTCTGTCCATGCAGCAAGTGTGCTAACAGGAAAAGACAAACACAGGATGTCATGGGGGAACATCTCTTCCTTAATGGATTTACGCCAAACTATACCCGGTGGATCCATCATGGTGAAGGCCATCGTAGGAGAGAGGACGTGGTGAGACCACGTGTCGAGGATTGTGATGCTGAGGCTGGTGTAGTGGACATGTTAGATGACTATCATGAGGCACACGTTGCTGAAGAACTTGTAGAGGAGGAGCCTGAGGGGTCCGCAAAGGCGTTTTACGATATGTTTGCCTCAGCACAGAAACCCCTTCACGGACATACAAAAGTTTCTCAGCTGGATGCCATTGGATGAGTAATGGCGTTGAAGTCGCGGTACAGCCTGAGCAGAGACACCTTTGATGGTATAGTGACAGTTATTGCAGCCTGCTTCCAGAGGGTCACATCCTGCCAAAGAGTATGTACGAGTCACAGAAACTTCTTCGTGCACTCAAGATGCCGTATGACAAGATACATGCCTGTCCGAACGGATGTGTCCTGTTCAGGAAAGAATACGCGGAAGAAAAGTACTGTCCGAAGTGTAAATCCTCTAGGTTCTTGGAGGTTGACTCTGGTGATGGCAACAAGAGGCAGCTTGATATCCCCGTGACAATCCTACGTCACCTGCCGGCCATACCGAGGATCCAACGGCTGTACATGACTGAGGAATCCGCGAAACAGATGACATGGCATAAGAAAGGGAAACGATACAATCCTCACAAGATGGTACATGCATCAGATGGTGAAGCATGGACCTACTATGATAGCATTCATCGGGACAAAACCAGTGAGGCTCGTAATGTTCGTATTGCGCTGGCAACTGATGGATTCAATCCATATGGAGCGATGGCTGCCACATACACATGTTGGCCCATGTTTCTGATTCCCCTCAATCTCCCCCCAGGCATAGCATTCCAACGACAGAACGTGTTGTTATCGTTGATTATTCCTGGACACCCGGGGAAAAATATGGGTGTGTTCATGGAGCCGCTGATTGATGAATTGGTCCATGCTTGGGAGGAAGGGGTATGGACATATGATCGGGCCACAAAGACCAACTTCAAGATGCATGTTTGGTATCAATACTCTCTGCACGATTTTCTGGCGTATGGGGTCTTCTGCGGGTGGTGTGTTCACGGCAAATTCCCATGTCCGATATGCAAGGAACGTCTTAGGTTCCTTTGGTTGCAGAAGGGTGGTAAGTATGTTGCGTTCGACAAACATCGACAGTTCCTACCTCTTGACCATCCATTCAGACGAGACATCAAAAACTTTACAAAAGGTGTTACAGTGACAGACCTCGCAAGTCCGATGAGGACTAGTGCCGAGATTCGTCAGCAGATAGATGGTCTCTTGATCAATCCAGAGGGTGGCTTTGTGGGATATAGTGAGCAACATATGTGGACTCATAAGTCGGGCTTGACTCGGCTCCCGTACTATGACGACCTGCTCCTTCCACACAACATTGATATGATGCACATTGAAAAGAATGTTGCTGAAGCACTTTGGGCAACAATCATGGATATTCCCACGAAGACAAAGGACAATGTTAAGGCTAGGTTGGATCTAGCAATATTGTGTGACAGACCAAACTTAGAAATGAGGCCTCCTGCACGAGGAAAGACATGGAGAAGGCCTAAGGCCGATTATGTCTTGAGCAAGCCCCAAAGGATAGAAGTACTACAATGGATCAAGGCGTTGATGTTCCCTGATGGCTATGCAGCTAATCTGAGTAGAGGAGTCAACTTGTCTACTTTGCGAGTCTTAGGTATGAAGAGTCATGACTACCACATATGGATTGAGCGGCTTCTTCCAGCGATGGTTCGAGGTTATGTCCCTGAGCATGTCTGGCTGGTACTTGCAGAGTTGAGCTACTTCTTCCGCACACTTTGTGCAAAGGAGTTATCACGGATCTTAGTTGCAGACTTGGAAAGAATCGCACCGGTGTTGTTATGTAAGTTGGAGAAGATCTTTCCACCCGGATTCTTTAATCCGATGGAGCATATGATATTGCATCTCCCGTATGAGGCACGAATGGGGGGTCCCGTGCAGGGTCGGTGGTGCTATCCAATTGAGAGATGCCTAAAGGTTATCCGAAAGAAATGTGGAAATAAAAGCAAAATTGAGGGTTCCATTGCCGAGGCATACATTCTGGAGGAGGTGTCGAACTTTACATCAGTATACTATGGTGACAACCTACCTAGTGTGCATAATCCACCGGCTCGTTACAATGCTAGCGAAAATGACTCGAGACTCAGCCTTTTTCAAGGTCAGCTTGGAACTGCAAGTGGTTCGACCACCAAGAGGTTGAGTCATCAAGAGTGGTGTCGGATCATGCTGTATGTGTTGACCAACCTTGACGAGGTGACACCGTACATGCAACAATTTATTCAAGAATTCTGGCGTCAATCAAGGGATATCACGGAGCAGGAATTAGATACCCTGCTCAAACAAGGTGCAAGAAATGGATCCCCCAATTTTATTTCTTGGTTCAAACAGAAGGTACGGTCCAATCTGGCCCGTACTTAGCTTTTCACTCTAAGTTGTTTTTACTTAGTTTGTCCAATCGTACTTGAACTTGCAGGGCGTTAGCGATGCGACCTTGAGTGCCGAGTTGAGACAGGTGGCCGGTGGCTTTGGATATAAGGTCAAGTCATATTCTGGTTATGACGTGAATGGATATCGTTTTTGTACAAGCAGTCATGAGGATTGTCGACCCAATCGAAAGACCACAAATTCTGGGGTGTTTACTCCCGGCCTTGATGGGATTGAGTATTATGGAAGAATTGAAGAAATATACGAACTCAGCTATTCGAAACCACTTAATCCCGTGATATTCAAATGTCATTGGTTTGACCCTCAAGCAATGAGACGGACGCATTCTAATGTTGGGCTAGTCGAAATTCGACAGGATTCAGTCATGACCATAGACGATGTCTATGTTGTTGCTCAACAGGCTATACAAGTTTATTATCTCCCATATGCGTGTGAAAGCAAAGAGCATCTTAAGGGTTGGTATATTGTGTACAAGACATCACCGCACGGTAGAGTACCTGTCCCTAACGATGATGATTACAACTTAGATCCAAACATATATGACGGAGAGTTCTTTCAAGAAGAGGGGCTACAAGGGCGATTCGAGATAGAATTAACCGAGTCAAACGAAATGGAAGTTGAAGCGGTTGATGATGCGGGGGAGGAGGAAGAGGTGCAGAGCGTTAAGGATTTACACATGCTAGAACGACTACAAGTAGACAATGCAAATGAAGACACCGAGTCTTCTGATTTTATTGGTTACGACATGATTGATAGTGATGATGAGGACTATGATCCAGCTAATCCCGACTACGATGAATATTTTTAGTCAATGTAAGACTATATTATTACGTATTGATGTTCTATTTTCTTCATGTATTTATCTAAGTATGTATTATATATTTATCTGTACTTATTACGTAATTATGGTTGTTGATCTAAAGTGGTAAACTTTTTTTATGTTGTCTTGAAAACTGTGTTTTATTTGTCTTCTGCTTTGTCTCATATACATCCAATCATCCCTCTAAGATATCTTAAAGTTTGGATCAATCCCTTGGAATTAAAGAAGGTTTTTTGGCTGGCTGAGAGGTCCTGGCGGACTGTTCGCCAGGAATGGCGGACAGTCCGCCAGGACAGCTCAGGATCAGCCAGCAGAACTGATCATTTTTCTTTCATCCAAAGTATCTCTTCGTGGGCCCATCGTCTTATGTCCGTGGGAGGCTGTCCAAAACCCCCTATACCTCTTGGATGAAGCTCCTCTATCTCTATTCATCCACATAACACAACTCGGTTTTCTTTATGTATTTATCTTGGACAAAGCTCCTCTATCTCTCTTCATCCACATAATTATTATGTAATTATGTTCTATTTTCTTTATGTATTTATCTAAGTATGTGTTATATATTTATCTGTACTAATTAATTTTCTTTTAATTGCAGGGGATTCACCAGAGATGGTGGGCCGCGGGATGAAGAAGAGTGTAGCGGCCCTTCACAAGAGGTTTTCGGGGGGGAGCAGTGAGCCGACGTCCGGGGCGGCTGAGGGACCGTCTTACAGGAGGAGGAGGGGGAGTGGCAGGAGGGCGATGACACAGGCGCCGCCGGAGGAGGAGCATGCGCTCCCGGAGGAGGAGGTGCCTCCCGGAGGAGGAGGTGCCGCCGGAGGAGGAGGAGCAGGCGCTCCCGGAGGAGGAGGAGCAGGCGCTCCCGGAGGGGAGGACGAGCAGGCGGACCAGGTGGTCCACCAGGAGGGGCCAGGGGACGACGAGCAGGCGGACGAGGAGGGCACAGAGGCCTCTGCTTCGTCAACCGTCTACCAGCGAGGTCCGGCGAGTCTCCCCCAGCGACCGATTCCTGAAGCAAAACGCCTGATCATAGCTCCCCAAGGGGATAAGTAAGTAAATTTACATGTTTTCAGTACATGTTTACGTTATAATTTCAATTTTGTGGTAGAAATTAAAAATTTTTATCAATCACCTGTGCAGGAACTGGATAGTTGTGGAGAGGCCCGTTGGTGCTCACAGACGCCATGTGAATGGCATCTTGGGTCTTCTGGTTAGGGATCACTTCCCTGGCCTGGTCACGTTGGCCGGAGAGCCGTGTCCGGCCTATACGTGGGAGCACTACCGGGCCGTCCCCGACATGCGGGATGTTGCCGGCAAACAGTGGCCCAACTTGGCTGAGCGAGTGAAGGGCGAGCTTTGGGTAAGTGATCAATATATCGCATTCGTTGCACATCCTTGATAATATGATTGAAATAATGATATCGTGTTTATTGTAGGATTTCTACAGACTACAGGCCGGGATGGACGCGCAGACGGATGTGGTTGCCGAGTATCGCTGCAAAAAGCTCGTTACCGACATGTTCTACGAGCAGCGCCTCCAGTCAATCATCAACTACCACGCCGTCGTCCTTGGACAGAAGGTCACCAAGGCGCAAGCAAGAACTATGACGTTGACTGAGGAGCAGTACTTGCAGGTAAATACCAAAATTTGATTTATTTGAACATTAAGTTGGCTTAATGTCCTCTACTAATATGTCTTCTACTTGATGTCATGTAGATGGTTCCTCATTGGTGTGCCCACTTTCCTGAGTGCTGGCAGCAGATAGTTGCTAAGTGGTTATCCGACGACTGGAACGCTGTGCACCAGGAGCGTCGTGAGCACCGTCTGACTATGGCCGGTGTGCCACACCACCAAGGCAACCGTAACCTGACCGAGTACGCCCAAGCATGGGTACGCGACTTTACTTGTTTTGTGGTTATTCAACTATGCATGATTTCTCATCATCTTGTTTCTCGCAGTCGGCGGCACATGGAGGGCAGCAGTGCAACAAATTCATGGCGTATGCTCTATCCCACAAGGGTAAAGCGACATCCAGCGTCAGCTACAACGCGGAGGACGGGCCCGAGGCGTACAGCAACCCTAGCATCTATACTCGCCTCAATGAGTACACATCGATGGCGAGGGAGGTGCACGGGCCAGAGTACGATCCGACCCAGGAGGATCTTGACGCTGAAATTGTCATGAAGGTCGGAGGAGGAAAGAAGCATGGACGGTACTGGATTTGCGACGGCGCGATCGACTCCTCTTCTACTCCGACTCTATCTCAGATAAAAGCACGGCAAACGAGCTCGAGCGCAGGCATCCGACCTCGTCCGGACAGTTCGACGAGCCAAGTCCAGGCACTCCAGGTTGTTGCTTGTTCATACGTTTTTTTTTCTATTATATTACATAACTTCGCTTTTGTATTATTGTAATATTGGGGTAAAAATTTTGCAGGCTCAGCTGCAAGAAGAGAGGAGAGAACGTATGGAGTTGGAGGCAAGGATGAGGGCGGAGATGGAGGCCGAGCGGGAGGCTGACCGACAGAGGATGGCGAGCATGTTCGCGTACATTCAGAGTCTTGGCGCCGCGACGGGTCTACCTCCGCCACCTCCCTTCGTCACCCCACCTAGACCACCCACCGATCCGTTTTCTACTTCAGTGAGTATGCAATGTTCAATATGTCGTTTATTTTGTCGTTTCACTCATACATTTCATCTATATGTTGCAGAATCAGTCGGCGGCCTCCAATGATCCGTATATTTCTCCAAATCAGACCAACCAGAACAACTAGCCACCTTCGGCATAGATGATGGAGTTATTTGCATTTGAGACTTAGCTAGACTGAATGTACTTTGATTGTTCATTGTGTACTTTGTGATATACTTGGCTACAGTGAATGTGCCTACAAAGTTTGAGCCCCAGTGGATTAATTCTTGACGTCACTAGTTTTCGCGGTAACAATCAGGCCTGAGAGTGCCTGGCGGACAGTCCGCCAGGCACTCTCAGGCCTGATTGTTACTGCATAATTCTGTGTTTGTCTCCATCCGTTCTTTCGTTACTTCTCCTTCTAATCAAGCAAAGAGAAAATAGTGAGGTCATAAAAAAAAAATATTTGCCGAGTGCTGCCTCCAGTGGCTCTCGGCAAAGAGGCAGGACGGCGCAGCTCTGGATGCCCTCTTTGCCGAGTGCTATTGACCGGGCTCTCGGCAAAGAAGGCGTCCAGGGTGGGCGTTGACGCGGTCCTTTGCCGAGAGTCTGACGGCGACACTCGGCAAAGGATCCATCCACGGTGGCGCGCCGTGACGGCTACTTTTCTTTGCCGAGGGCCGCTTTTGGCTCTCGGTAAACATTTTGCCGAGAGCCCGAGGAGAAGCTCTCGGCAAAATATCCTTTGCCGACCCCGGCTTCCCCGAGAGCCCTTTGCCGAGTGCGGCTCTCGGCAAAATGTTTGCCGAGTGCCTTTACGTCTTTGCCGAGTGCTCGGGGCACTCGGCAAATCAGCCGCGTCCGGTAGTGTATCTATTCCATACAAAGATGCAAAGTAAGTTTATTTCTGGTGTCATGGTACGCATGTGGTCATTTCTCATAACATAATAGCACATAGAGTCACTGTCAAGCTTTTGCTCATTGTATATGCGAACTATTTATATCATACCATACAAAAGAAGGTGCATGACCATTTGATTAGTAAAAAAAGTGGATATAATATGGGACGCACTCCGTATGGCTGCTTAGCCGAATAAATTAACTCCTTTCTTACTCCCTGATAACGTCGGCTGTAATATTAATTCTATCGGCTATACTTCATATACCAGACAAATTATCGGCCCATGGGCAATATTCTAGAAAGATCAAATATGTACTTCATTCCCGTACAATACCATCAGCCAGTCATAAATAGGAACATGGGCATCCACGAGTTCAACCATCATGTCTTGCCAACACTACAACGTGAATCTGGTGCTTCATCGGCTGATATGTTTGCTGCCGATCAATCAACCCATAGCTATATCATTGCATCTCTGTATCGGCAACTCCTTGATCATTACATCACCCGATATCCTTCCCATATACTACTTTTCAATTAATCAGCTTGGACTATAATGAACCAATTATATATCTCTTTATCCTTTGGCCAATTCTGCCAGCTTCTTTTCTCTTGACAACTCCATCGTAGCATATAGAGAATAAACAATGATAGATTCCAAGAGAGTTGTTCCCAATAAAATAATATATCGGCTCTAATATCCCAGACGTAGGAACTCTTTTGGCAACCATCGGCTATAACTGCTAACTGAAGCGCATGTGGCCGATTTGATTAAACAAATAAATCTGCCTGTATCAAGCAATAAATGTCCTTTAGGCCAAGGAGCTAGCTACGTGTCGGGACACTACACCGAGAACAACTTATATCGCCCACCACATGCAGGTGCCCGACACGGTATGCCAGGAGCCACAACTTCAGCCCACCACACCATGAGGCGCGGGGAGCCAAACACCACGTCCGTACCCAAGGATGGGTTGGGAGTGTCTTTTGGCGTGACGCCCAGGCAGGCGTGCCCTCATCCAGAAGGCCTCGGGCGCAACTTGCGTTCAAAAACTCGATGGTTCGCGGGATTCTGCAATTCACACCAGGTATCGCATTTTGCTATGTTCTTCATCGATGCAAGAGCTGAGATATCCGTTGCCGAGAGTCGTGTGGATTAAGATAGCAACATTGCACGGGGCATGCGCAGCAGGCCGAGAATGACCCCGAGCAAGGTAATATCAGTGTTCCTTGACGCCTTCGGCGCCGTGGGTTCTTTGGCGGCCCCCGTCCAACGAAATGAAGGCAAGGGGCCTTGGTCGGACAGTAGCCCGACAACATGGATGACATGTTCACGGTCTGTTTTGTTTAAGGGTCACGACAATGATCCTTCCGCGGGTTCACCTACGGAAATCTTGTTACGACTTCTCCTTCCTCTAAATGATAAGGTTCAATGGACTTCTCGCGACGTCGGGGGCGGCGAACCGCCTCCGTCGCCGCGATCCGAACACTTCACCGGACCATTCAATCGATAGGAGCGACGGGCGGTGTGTACAAAGGGCAGGGACGTAGTCAACGCAATCTGATGACTCGTGCTTACTAGGCATTCCTCGTTGAAGACCAACAATTGCAATGATCTATCCCCATCACGATGAAATTTCCCAAGATTACCCGGGCTTGAATACATCAGTGTAGCGCGTGTGCGGCTCAGAACATCTAAGGGCATCACAGACCTGTTATTGCCTCAAACTTCCGTGGCCTAAACGGCCATAGTCCCTCTAAGAATCTAGCTGCGGAGGGATGGCTCCGCATAGCTAGTTAGCAGGCTGAGGTCTCGTTCGTTAACGGAATTGGGCGTGAATGGGCCGTATGCTCGCCTTCTTCGAGTCCTCTCGTCCCTCCCATTTGGAAGGAGGCCGCGGGCCTTCGTGAGCCCAGTTGCCTTAACAGGTGTTTGCGTTTTTAGGACGATCTGAGTACCACGATTAGGGTGTCCCTAATCATGGCAACCGACACTATGAGAGGGCGATTTATATACATCGCCGGAGATATTTCATTTTCCTATTTCTAGAATTTTTTAACTAAATTCTATGGTTAAGAGGGTGATCTTTAGGAGCAATAAAATGTTAATGAAATGGCATGATACTCTATGAAGTGCTTGGCGAGGATACGTCTTAGGTCGCCGTAGTGCACTGTTGTGTGGAGATATATTATAAAGTTATTTGTTATATTTTGTTAGGAGAGCAGTGATAACAAAAATAAAATACCATGGATTGAGTATATATAGTTATGCAATACTATAGAACTTGTATATATAATTAATGTGCACGTACGAACGAGTGCCTGGCCCCTAGTCCGCACCGGCCTAGGGACATTAATTGGAGACCTGGCCCGTAGTAGTGTGTGATGGGCTTCAGAGGTTCCAGCGACATGCGTAAGAACGAGCTCCAGTCTGCATCGGGCCCCGCGTTGCGGCGCGGCGTGTTGCCTTTCGGGCCCCGCGCGCGCACCGCGGAGCCCGCGCCGCACCGCACCGCAGTTGTGTGTAATGGGCTTCAGAGGTTCCAGCAGCAGGCTAGCTTCAGAGGTTCCAGCGGCAAGCTAGCATCAGAGGTTCTGATTTGTAATATTGTCTATAGTTCCCGCGGCAAGGTTCCAGACGCACAGCAGCTCGGCAAAGGCATCAGACGCACAGCAGCGCGGCAAGCTAGCGGCCAGGCGGCCAGCAGCGCCGGAACCGCGGGACCAGCATATTTGTATGGCTGCATGCAGAGCTGCAGAACAAAGCCCAGCGCCTCTTGCAGCTGCAGAGCTGCCGTCTTGGCCGTATAGAAAGTGACCCTTGCTTGCCCGGTCACTCAATACGGGCATGCTTCTTGTCCGCTGCTCTCCAATCCGTTTGCCACTAGCAAAAAAGAATTCAGTTATCACATATTTCTATCTTATCTGCCCCTCTCCGACCGGCATTTAATTTAATATAAATTTAACTATTCAAAACATGTATATCTAGCAAAACGTGCAAATAATATACCGTTTTGCACCATACTCTACACTGTATATAGAATAGGGTTTAAAATAGGAGATAGGATAGAAGGTGAATAGAAAGCCTGCTAGAGATAGCCTAATAGATGTTTGGAGATAGCGGCCATAGAATTGCATTCATTAAGGGTATTTTTGTATTTGTATAACTGCAATAATAGTGTTTAGTCCTTTTTAGTCCATAGGACCAAACAGCGGGCCCGCCAGCTGGCTGGCCCAGCTGGCCAGCCGAACGGGCTCAGCACCTTTAGCATTGTTTACTTGTAGTACCTTTGGAGTGCCCGCCCTCGTCTTGCTAGACCCTCTTGTTTGCTACTCTCTCGTAGACAAGACAACACAGCGCATAGAAAAACAAAGCCAGCGCCTCTTGCAGCATCAAGAGGCGCTGCATAGAAAAACAAAAGTCTAGAGCATTTTTTACTTGTAGTACCTTTGGATTGACAAGACAACACAGCGCCTTCAAAGTCTAGAGCGCCTTCAAAGTCTAGAGCATTGTTTACTTGGGCCCCGTTTAGATCACTTTAAATTCCAAATTTTTACACTCTCTCCATCACATCAATTTTAGGACACATACATGGAGCAGTAAATGTATGTAAAAAAAATAACTAATTGCACAGTTTAATTGTACATCACGAGACGAATCTTTTAAACCTAGTTAGATTATGATTAGATAAAATTTATCAAATACAAACGAAAACGCTATAGTAGCAAAAAGTTCCGAATGTTATAAAAAGTTACGATCGCCCTAAACCCTGAACCTTTGCAGTGCCCGTCGTCTTGCTAGACCCTCTAGCTGGTTCGCTACTCTCTCGTGGACAAGACAACAGAGCCCATGGAAAAACAAAGCCAGTGCCTCTTGGCGGTGTAGGAAGTGACCCTTGCCTGCCCGGTCACTCAATGCGGGCTTGCACCTTGTCCGCCGCTCTCCAGCCGGTTTGCCACTAGCGAAAAAAATGTTCAGCTATCACTTATTTCTATCTTATCTGTCCCTCTCCAACCGATGTTTAATTTAATATATATTTAACCAAGACTACCTCTAGCAGAATGTGCAAATAAGACACCGTTTTATATTGTAGACTACACTGTACATAGAATGAGATTTGAAATAGAGGTAGGATAGAAGGTAGGATAGAAAGCCTATTAGAAATAGACTAATAGATATTTGGATCTATATTTATTTTTAGGAGCTTAAAATCGTTTCTTTGGTCCTCGAAAAAATGTTGCAGGCTGTATAAGATATTACATTTAGTTCACGCACTCATTCTAGTGGAGACAAGTGGTATGAATATGTAAATAAAAATATAGTTGCAAGCTGAATATCAAATACTCCCTCCATTTTTTATATAAGTATTTGAAGGATTCAAACGAAGAAATAGCAGGCACTCTTTGTGTTTGTTGCAAGTTGGAACAAACTCATACGTCTTCTCTCCCCACGAAATTAAACAATTATACCTTTCTTTCTCTTGCAAGGACCTCACCAAGGTGTCTGAAGCGTTGTCTCATCTGCCGATGTCTTATCCTGGCGACACAAGCCTATCCCATCCATCTATCTGCCGACTGCATGCGTCTGCCGTCCCGGCGCTCTGAACTGACCTCCGGATCTTGAGGCGCCTCCTTGTCAGGACGTTTGCTTCTACTATCGTGACTACTCGGGCAGGCCACACTGCTGCCAAAAAAAAATACACACCTGAGCAGCTGCCTACCAAAAAGCTCACACACTGCTAGTGCATCTGCCGGCCCGGTTAGGTAACAGTACCTGCCCTTATTTTCTTATTCACGGATCATCCTTACCTGTTGGAGCAACTGAACAGTCAGATGCTTGGTGTGATATTTTCTCAAGAATTGAACGGCCGGATCCTCACTTACTCCCTGTTGATTCTCAATTTTGTTAAGTAGCATGAAGATCTCTAGCAAGTAGCAACCGCGCCCCCCAAACGCCACAGGATCCGGACCTGATTGTTGATAACATGAAGCTTTCGGAAAGAGGGCTATATGTCCTGCTATCCACCCTACTAGAAATAGATCGATGGAGAAGGAGGCCGGATCCATCGTACTGTTAGGAAAAAAGAAACTAGACTAGCTTAGGAGGAAATAGTCACTAAAACTAGATCCAATGCCGAAGCAATCTGCAGAGACGCAAAGTACTGGAGGACGCCACCTGCGAGGTCTGTGGCAGGGGAGACGAAAATGCAAACCACATCATCTTCAACTGCCCATTTGCTGCTGCGTTCTGGTTAGCAATCGGCTTCATCATCCCGGCGGACGCAGGTGTGCGGGCGTCCACTGCAGGCGTGACCCGTGAGGCCCTCTGCACTGGACAGGGAGCACGACTGGAGAGGCATGCGTAACAGTGAATGCATTCAGATTTTAAAAGGGGCATCGCGCCTGGTCGTGGACTAAGGGCCTGTTTAGATCGTTTTGCATTTTTGCAAAATTTCACTGTAGCAAAGGAATCTTGCTAATTTGAAGTACTAAATGAAGTCTATTTGCAAAACTTTTTGCATGGATGGGTTGTAAATCACGAGACGAATCTAATGATGCTAATTAATCCATAATTAAGCAATAATTAGCGGATGGTTACTGTAGCATCACTGTTGCAAAACATGGATTAAGTAGGCTCATTAGATTCGTCTCGCGATTTACAACCCATCCATGCAAAAGGTTTTGCAAATAGACTTCATTTAGTACTTCAAATTAGCAAGATTCCTTTAGCATCTTTGCGTTTACAGCTTTTTTGCGTTTTTGCGGATGGAACTAAACAGGCCTAACGCAGCGTCCTAGGCACACGCTGCTACAGCGACGAGTCCTGTCACATGCCGAATCTTTACTTCTTTTTCACATGCAAATTCTTCGACCTGACCGGGCTTGTCCGTCGAGGCGCGCCCGGGCGCGTCCCTCGGGAGCTAACAGTGTGCGGAAACATACTATGTCCAACGGCATATCCTAAAAGAGACCCTAAAGCATTTTAGGGAACGGATCTGCTCCAACGGTGTTCCTACAAGAGCCTCTATATTAAGGGAACACGTCAGAATACCCCAAATGTGGGGACACCCCCAAATATGTGAGGGGCGTGTGGTATGGGAAATGTTGTTGGAGAAGATTTTTATTTAGAGGATAAAATTGGTTTGCGAGACATGTGGCGGGCGTTCACTAGCTGCCTGAGGCGTGACCCGTCGGCATAGGGAGCACGACTGGAGAGAGGCATGCGCAACAGTGAACACGCATGTATACAAAGCAGCATCCATCAGTCTGGCTTGCCATCAGAACACTTGTTTTATCTCTCTTTCTCAAGCAGGAGCACCTGCTGCGTGCAGCGCGTGTGGGGGCAGCCCGTAGCCCTGCCTGCTCGTCGCATTCATGGTGCACACCAAGCGTCTGCGGCTGCAGTCTCTCCCTCTAGTGCACGGTAAAACAAGCGGAATGATGGCATCCGCGCCTAGTCCTGGACCAGGCAGCATCCTCTGCGGTTGCTGCGACGAGTCCTGTCATGCGCGCCTGTTCATCACTGTTAACGGCTGCTGTAGGCTATACTGTTCATCACAGTTCACGGCCACACATCTACCATGCGCGCAGTCCGTAAGCTTTGAAGCTACTGGTGTAGTGGTAGATTTTAATTTCAAAGGGATTTGCAAGTTTGTATTGTCCAAAGAAGCTATTATTTTCTTGTTTTTGACTTGCCACTTTAATTATAACGATGTTGGCTCATATATATACTAACTAGTACTTTCTTTTTATCACAACAAATGTTTGAGGGCATGTAATGTGTATTTTATTGTTATTCACAGTGCTATAAACTAATGCATAGCTCAATGCATGTCTCTACTTTTTGCAAGCTTATCTTTCTATCTGTCACCTCCCCCTGCGCTCCTTTTTCTTGTAGCAGGGCTAGCTCTGACATGTTATGTCTCGCCATCTCCCCAAACCAAGAATCTTCCAGCCATTTACTTGACCTCCCCCTACTCCCTTGAAGTATAAAAGGGCAGTGGGACGTCCGTCGGAGGGAGAGAAGACAAACTAAGAGTTAGAACAATCTCGCCTTGTGTGCCCAGCCCGTTCCTCCTCGACGTCCGACGCCTCCACCTCCGCGCCACTATGCCTTCATCTTCGGTGAGTGCGCCGCCGTCCGTACCTAGTTTCCTCCTGTTCTTCTTTTCACGTGATTTAATTTGCATATATAATGTATTGCAGGGTTACGGTACCATTGCTAAGATTCCTTTCAACTGTTTTGTGTGTGGATCCGCTCTATCTAACGGGGCTTTTCAGGTTCCAATTTTTTCACTTGGTCAATAGCTTTCCTCCTACTATTCTAATTCTCTCGTTATTCACATTTTTTCTATTTTCTCTTTTTTTTCAGTGCTTCCACGTCACACGTTTTTCTTCGAATCCAGTGTGTCAACATCTATTCTGTTCCGAATGCTCACGAAGTCACGCTGAAAGATTTAGACATAATACTAGTCGACTAGTGTCACTTGATCATGTGACTGCAGATGCTACATTTGCTTGCCCTTTTGATGGATGCGGTGAAGAGATGTCTGCATCCCATTACGACGCACATGTGGAGGCGTGTCTTTTTAAAACACTATCATGCCCACGTTGTAATAATCTGTTTACTTCTAATGCACTGATCCCACATCTCGTTGGTGAACATTGGTTCGTACATCATCAGCTAACTTACGGTAATCCTATTGGTTCGGAAATCTCCAAGAATGGTGGGTGTATTTTAAGTGGCGGAGATGAAGCATTTATTTTCTTCTTTGAACACGGAGAGCTTTACTATTTTTGGGTCGGTTCTTCACCTGCTCCTGCCGATTTCCAACTCATGGTGAATATAGCTACTCAAGCTCAGCAAAATTGTGGTGTCTTCTCAAAGCCTGCACTAGCCAGATCTCGGGGTGCTGTTCGTCTTTTGAACCTCGATCTGGATCATGTCATCAATCAAAATAATATTTTGAGGATTACTATAATGATTAGTTGAATTGATGGCTATGTTGTTTTATGTTGTCTTGTGTTTGGACGTCGTATTAGTATTATGTAATGATTAGTTGAATTGATGTCTATGTTGTTTTATGTTGTGTTGTGTTGTTTGGACCTCTATTTGGTATTAGTTATTTGGTTTGTATTGTGTAACTGTTATTAAGGTTGTATTAAAATTATGTGGTGGGTTGGTCTCCTGTTATCGTGGTGCCTTAAGTGCCTCTTTGTCAAAGCTGTGCAGACCGTCCACTGCTCAACCTTAAAACGAGTTTGATTTTGATGGTGCTTTTATTTGACACTAACACAGTAATAAAGTATCGGCTGATGAGTTGCCAATCTCGCCCGTAGCCGATACAGCCTTTGCTTGTCCTTTGCATCGGCTTGTTTAGCCGATACGCTTTCCACCGTTCTGTTCCTTGGCATCGGCTGCGTTTCTACCCTTTTTTCCCATCGGCTATACTTCTGCAAGACTCACGTCGGCTATCCTTTCTTGTATCGGCTGAAGCTTGGCCGATCCATCAACACTTAGCCGATCTCTCGACTTCTGTGCTATATCGGCACGCCTGCCGATCAGGTGTATCGGCAAGGCCAGCCGATAGCTTCTGACCTCTTTCTGTCCGATGTTCCCCAGTGCCGATCGGATCTACTCGAAGCTTCCTAAACCCATCGGACTTGTTCGATGCCTTTAGTTCAGTTCGGACCTGTCCGATGCTTCCTCACCCGACCGATCGGACTGATTCTGTTCTTGCCGTATCGACTAGATCAATCTAGTTCCAGTATCGTTAAAAGTACTCGATCGTATCGACTAGATCAATCTAGTTCCAGTATCGTTAAAAGTACTCGATCGGTAGCTCTGGATGCCGTCCTGCACCTGCAGCAGCGAGTCGTCCCGCCGCCTGAGCCGAGCCTTCTCTGCCCCAGGCGCTGCCACAGAGGCGCTGCCCCATGAAACGCGTGCTTCTTCTTTTAGTTTTGGTTGTGTGTAAGACCATGTTAGGAGCGGGAAGACTGGCGCGCGTGATGGAAATTTCTGCTACCTGTGACAAATTAAAGTCTGTTGCTGCCTCTTCAAGCCTCCGCGGCACTGGCAGCCCGGCTCCAGTGCTCCAACATATAAGCAACTAGCAAAGCATAGCATCCCTTGTGAGAAATCTTTTTTTGAGACTAAAGAAAAATCTAGGGCCAGAAAGAAACAAAAGAGGAGGGGAGAAGCCGAGAAACACATGAGTACATGACCGGGCCAGAAGAGAAAGGTCCTCCGTCCACTTCGCAATACCCCAAGCCCGCGCATGCACACCGGGGCAATGCTATTCCATGCCTCCTACTGCTCAAGCATCTAGGTGCACTGGGCGCATAATTAATACACGTATGCTGGCATCCTCTGACCATTGCATCAATTTTTTTTCTGAGCATAACCTATTATTTTATAACAGAATATCAAAACACTTAAGACTTGCTCTATACATATTCTTGAATTACCGATAGGAGTTAAAAATATTATGCTCTGAAATTAGTTTAAAACATGATGATAAAACTTATAATTATCTCCTTTACACCTGTTATAGCGATAACACAGACAAATATCAAATGAATACAGTAATTAGTAGAAAGCAGAAATAAATTATATAAGTTTGCGTTAGAACAGGTTATGACTGTGGTTCAGAAAAAGCAACTTTATCACTCGAGATCGAGATAGATAGAGAGATTGAATTATATAAGTTTACTTGCCTACAGCCCTTGAGGATGCTACCGAGCTGGTGAAGAGATGCAAAGCGTGCCAGCTCCATACCAAACAAACGCAAGCTCCGGCTCAAGCACGACAAGTCATCCTCCCTTCGCGGTCTCGGAGCTCGCGGTCTTGGGGCTCGACATTCTAGGATCCTTTTCCCAAGGCAGTTGGCGGCTAAGAAATTTACATTTAATTTATTTCGTATGATTCATAGTCCTTGGATTTAGTCAATTTCTAGTGTGCAATTAAAAAAAATTAATTCGTAAAGGTAAAAATATTTTTATAATCCAAGTGCATGTTTCATGATAGCAACGGAGGGTTGTATTCATGGTTTTCTCATAATTGAATTTGGTTATTTTTTCTCAGAGTCGACCTAATATCAAAAACTAATTCGATGAACCGAGAGATTAATGTCATAATTCAATCACAGACGTTTATAGCGAAGATGAACGGTCAGGAATTAGGTTTTCGGATCATCTTTTGAAATGGATTGGTGATTAGAGTTTCAATTTGAAAAACGATGTGTAGGATGGGCATGTAAGGCATTGGAGAATGTTATATAGCATTATTTCAAGAGGAATTGACTAGGAGCTAATTTAATGTCCAAAATTAAACGGACATTTTGTACGTTTATTGCCATGTGTAACTTATTATTGCTTTTAAAATTTAACTATAGTTTTGGTGATTTTTAATAAAAGTTTAATTATGGGCTACCGCGTGTCACCTCGCCCGCCTGCACGTGATTGATTGATGGGTGGCGCAGAGGGCGTGGCGTGCGGATTCGGAGGGAGGCTTGCGATGCCTTCCAATAGCCTGCTGCGCAAGCATGCATCACATCAGCGCATGGCACCAGCAGAATCTTAATTGCACGGACTCGATGATGCATGCGAAACAAAGAAAAAGCAAACTAGAAGGCAGCAGCTGCGGCGGCTCCAAGCTGGCACAGCCCTGCCTGCTCGCCCATCGCCCCCTCCACCTCTTCCCACCAAATCCTATGCGAAGATCTGCTGGGTAATAGGCGGTGAGCTTAGACAGGGAGAGAGAGACCCCGTCAGTGAGTTAAAGAGGGAGAGGAGGAGACCCGGTCCTGTTGTCGCATATGTAGCAGGTCTGGGTGACCGAGCAGAGCAGGTCATGCATCCAACACCTACGGACTGCTCTCCCAGCCTTGCACACAGACCCTGTCTGGCACACAGACCCTGCAAAGGCTACGGCCTAAAAAACCTTTTCCTCCTCCCCGTGTCTGGCACACCGACCCTGCAAACGCTACAGAAAGGTGGAACCTGACAGGTCTGACTCTGGAGAGGTTAACTAGGGTTTAGGGTTTAGGTGAGCTATTTATTCCAGTAGTTATAAGTTGTTCTAAGGGCTAAAACTTTTACAGTAGCCTTAATTTAGATTCTAGATGCTATGGAAAAAAGTTTGGTCATTTTTGGTGAAGTAAAACTGGTCCAACAAATTTAGAGCTTGGACAATCACACAAAGTTTCATGAACATTTGCGGAGTGTACTATTATGGAGAAATTATCGATGTTTTTCAAGCCTAGAGTAAGATGCGTGAATAACTCAAGTTAGGCTTGGGGTCTGGGTCTGAAATTTTTACCAAGACCTACACATCCTCTAAGCTACCTTTATACCAAGTATCAGGTCCAGAATTGCTCTAGAACCCAGGGTACTATTAAATGTCATTTTTAGGTTCCGTAATTTAGTGCCAAAAATATTTATCAAACAGAGATGTGCATGTAACAAAAGTTATAGATCTTGTCACAAGGATTCTAAAATATTTTATTTTGCATTTTTCTACAAATTTTTATCAGTTTTACAAATTCGCTGTTTGTTGAAACTAGTTTTGATAATTAAGTTTACATCGATGCCCCTAGGTTTTTCATTCCAGTCCCTGGTTCGTGTTCAAGTTCCGGATTTTACGTCTAGCTCCCTGAGTTTTACACTAACAACCCTAGAAAGATCTAAATCATTGCAATGTCGCCCCTAGCCCGATTTGGGGCAGGGGAGGATCTGGGAGTTGAGAGCTACCTGGGTGGCTCGGGCGGGGTCGGGGAGGCCAGGATGGGGCTCGTCGGCATGAGGCTGACTCCAGCGGCATGCGCTAAAACGGCCTGTTCCCTATTTTAGCGGACACTGTAGCATCCGGTAGGGCTCCATCGGTATCCCCTATACCGTCCGGTAAAATGGAGCGCCACCTCTCCGTCCCGCACAGATGAAGCCTCCTCCATCCCGTTAGTTGACGCCCGCATCTTCACCGGTTTCCGCGCGGGAGGGGCGGACGGGCGGCGGGAGCAGGGACGGCGGAGCGGAGCGGAGGAGCGCGGCGGGGCGGCGGAGCGGAGGGGCGGGGCGGCGCGGTGGGGAGCAGCGCGGCGGGGCGGAGCGGAGCGGAGGGGCGGAGCAGGGACGGCGGCTCGGGGCGGCTCGGGACGGCTCGGGACGGCGGCGCGCGGGGCGGCGGGCCGCGGGGCGGGGCTGCTCGGGGCGGCGGGGCGGAGCGGC
This sequence comes from Panicum hallii, assembly GCF_002211085.1. Lineage (NCBI taxonomy): Eukaryota > Viridiplantae > Streptophyta > Magnoliopsida > Poales > Poaceae > Panicum > Panicum hallii. The sequence goes on from NW_020356386.1 coordinate 23,552, forward strand.
TCGGGGCGGCGGCGCGGGACGGCGGCGCGGGCGGACGCGAAGGGGCGGCGGGCGGGAGGAGGCGCGGGGCGGCGGGCGGGGGAGGCGCGGCGGGCCGGGGAGGAGGCGCGGGGCGGCGGCGGGCGGGAGGAGGCGCGCGGCGGGCGGGCGAGGCGCGGGGCGGCGGCGGGCGGGCGGTGGAGGCGGGGGCGCGGAGGGCGGGCGGTGGAGGAGGACGCGCGGCGGCGGGGGCGGGAGAGGCGCGCGGCGGCGGGGGGCAGGGGAGGCGCGCGGCGGCGGGCGGGCAGTGGAGGCGGGGGCGTGGAGGGCGGGCGGTGGAGGAGGAGGGGCGCGGGCGGCGCGGAGGAGGAGGCGCGGGCGGAGGAGAAGGGGGCCGGGCGGAGGAGGAGGAGGAGGGGCGCGGGCGGGCGGAGGAGGAGGCGGCGCGGGCGGAGGAGAAGGGGGGCGGCAGGGGAGGCGCGGGGCGCGGAGGGGGAGGGGGCGCCGGGCGGCGGAGGGGGAGGGGGCGGCGGGCGCGGAGGGGGAGGGGCGGCAGGGGAGGCGCGCGGCGGCGGGCAGGGGAGGCGCGCGGCGGCGGGCAGGGGAGGCGCGGAGGGGGAGGGGCGGCAGGGGAGGCGCGGAGGGGGAGGGGCGCCGGGCGACGGAGGGGGAGGGCGGCAGGGGAGGCGCGGAGGAGGAGGGGCGCGGAGGGGGAGGGGGCGCCGGGCGGCGGAGGGGGGGGCGCGGAGGGCGGGGCGGAGGGGCGCGGGAGGGACGGCGGTTGGGGGTTGGGGAAAGAGTAGTTGGTTGGAAGAATTGATAGAAAATTGAGATTGTGGGGTATAGAGGATGTTGATAGAGGATGTTGTTGGAGTAAAAATTGATTTAGAGAAGGAAGTTGATATGGAGGATGGAAATAGAGGATGGAATTTAGAGGACATCGCTGGAGATAGCCTGAGGCAGGACGGCGGCGCTCAAGACGAGAGGCGCAAAGCTTCCCCGATTGGAGACCCCACGAGATCATTCATCGAAGGATACAAGAGAACACTATTGAAGCCCGCCAAAAATACAAATGTAGCGAGTAGATGGGATATGCTGTCTAAATGGAGAGGACGCAGTTTGTGTTCCCTATATGCAGAGAAACAGCGTGCTGTAAATTAAAACAGGTTTAAGAGAAAATGAGAGCTTGTGTACCTGCTCTATTTTTAATTGGACGTTTAGCTTTTACATCATAACTACTCGGGCAGGCCACACCGAATGCAGTCTCTCACCGTGCGTTGGTGTCCAAGGTCAGGTTTAGGTTGGCTGTGCGTCCTAGCGTCTGTGGTTGGGAGACTTTTCAGCCTTCCATGGCGTGTCACCATTGAGCCGCACGCCATCAGCCTGCCAGAATCAGACAGGAGACGGGGAATCCATCTGCATCGTCACATCTGGTCTGGTGCTGGCCTTCAGATTATTGGCTCATTTACCGTGTCCGAAAGTCTAATGTGGTCCGATATTTTTTTAAATCAAATTCAACTGTGCGACAGAAATTATACCGCTATGTGTAATTAGGAGTTTGCTGAATTAATCATGTTACTTGTAGTTTGTTCAATTAACTCTGTTACTTGTTTATAAATATTTTATAAGAAACAGTAATGGTAATGCGTGGTGAAGTCGATAGCGCCCTTAAACAAATGGTGATTTCCTTACCTCTAAAGACCACAAAATTCCTGATTTTCTATACTTCTTTTGGAATTAAATATAACTAAAGGAAAAAACTTATTTTCCTCTTCTTTATATGTAAATATCATTAACTCTTCAGCCATTAATATTTTCTTAAAACTGTAGCAAACTTAACATTTATGTAAAAGAGAATATGTAACTTCATGCTATCGTGGAAATATAATTTTTTAAACTGTAGCAAAATTAACATTTATTGTTTGCTACAAAGATGGTCAAAGTTCTAGAAAACTACCGATTGAGTGGCTTGTTATACCGCATGTATGTACATATATTGTTTTAACTCGTGCAAAATAAAATGTAGCAGAACATGTTTGAGAAAAAGAAGTAGCCATGTGCATAATATACTATCTACGAATTATAAGAAAAGTGATAGAAACTACAAAACCAAACAGATAAAGAGTTAACCCAATCATGGTTTTCAAAAAGCAAAAAATAAAAGGTTATTTTCATGTCAACGAAACAAGTTGAAGATTGGTAGCAAATTGGCCATTGTAGATCCACTTTGAACCCATTATAGATAAAAACCCATGATTTGCAACGTGTGTCCATCTCACTTTTCTATGTTGATGCCAAAAATAGAGCTTTTTAATTTGCCACCTAAGTAATAGATTCGTTGACTGATGTGTTTAAACTACGGATTTACGATTGTTCACAAGAGCGCCGTTTTTTCTCCTGTTGGATATTAGGATCTTCACGTTTGGTCCGTTGCTGGCCTGCTTTGTAGGTTGAGCTATCAGTCGCAAGGGCGGCCATTTTATCACCTTAAAATTTTTAAAGCAAATTTGAAACAAGTTCATGCTGCGGCGTTGATGGATCATAAGAGTTAAGTACATGAAAAAGAAACTTACCCCTATTCCTGTTGTGGGCTGCTTGGAATAGACGGGTGCCTGGGCAACGAGGTAGAGGTGGCTTCGACGGAGCCGTGATGGGTAGGTGTCGACATCTCGACGTGCCAGCCTAGGCTGCAGTAGGTGCTGCTTGAGAGAAGAGAGATAAGAGTACAGTTTGATGGCAATACTGCTGTTTAAATATACATACTACCTTACGATCTTAGCAAAAGAAATAATTCTCAAAGTGCTGAATTATGGAAACTGAAAGTTTGGAAACTAATCCAAGGACAGCTAAGTCCTAGTCACCAGCGCTGATCCTTTGCAGCCTCCTATCCTTCTTTGTTTTTGCTAGTGTTGCATACCTATGTGAGTAGTAGACATTACCGAAGGCCTGCAACAACCCCCAACTCCAAAAACAAATTGAATAGAATCCTTAGCCGTGCTAACACCTCACCGCATTACACCCAGTATGCAAGCCCATGCTGATTGCCAATAAATGCAACACATTCAGCCAATGCGAGTGCAGACGAACGGCGCCTTAGCCTGTTCAGCACGCGCAGCCATCACCACACAGCGCTTTAGGCCCTGTTCTCTTCAGCTTTCCTTTTTTCTTTTCTTTCTTTTCACTTCCTATATGCACCATTGCACTTCCAGTAGCTTAGCCCTAAACAATATCGTACACCACGACCATCCCCAAATGCAGTTTTGCGATGCTAGAAAAAAGTTTAGGAAGGGTGGGATGAAGGTGAAGTGACTCCATTATTGAGCTCTAATGCACCGCACCTTTACCGGATCTATGCAGCATCAAGTCCAAAACCATGACGTAAAAAAAACGCTTTGTCGTAAATTTTCTGGTTGTGGAGTTCAAGATAATCTATACCTTTATGGGTAATCTATATCACATTCCATGCTAACACAGCTATAATGTAATCATGCATGCTTATTGTTGAGTAATCCTACATGCTTATTATTGATTTCAGCCCTTAATCTAAGTGCACATAAATGCATATATCGATATTCTCTAATAAGCCAACTCTAAGATTGCACATATATAATTAACCCATAACAAAAGCATATTAGATAAAAACTCGGTAGGCACTCGCCACGGCAGCAAGTACCTGTTTTCTGCCCATATGGCGTTGCAATCTTTACTTTCATATTATATTACATGCAGATGTCTTAAAGGCGTTTTCAGCCACTCTCATGCCACTCTCAGCCTACAATGAACAAACAAACAAACACGAGTCAGATGTGGAGCTGTATTTTGGCAATAGCCTCAACTATGGGAAACATTGTCAATATTCTTTCTACACCACATGCATATGCACGCCAAAGCCAAGAAACCCTTGACAAAGAAACAAAGGTGCTATAGATGCTAGGGTACACAAGATGCACGTGAATCAGCTGGTGTTGAA
>NW_020356386.1:32500-40000 GCF_002211085.1 Panicum hallii
AGGGTTTAGGGTTTAGGGTTTAGGGTTTAGGGTTTAGGGTTTAGGGTTTAGGGTTTAGGGTTTAGGGTTTAGGGTTTAGGGTTTAGGGTTTAGGGTTTAGGGTTTAGGGTTTAGGGTTTAGGGTTTAGGGTTTAGGGTTTAGGGTTTAGGGTTTAGGGTTTAGGGTTTAGGGTTTAGGGTTTAGGGTTTAGGGTTTAGGGTTTAGGGTTTAGGGTTTAGGGTTTAGGGTTTAGGGTTTAGGGTTTAGGGTTTAGGGTTTAGGGTTTAGGGTTTAGGGTTTAGGGTTTAGGGTTTAGGGTTTAGGGTTTAGGGTTTAGGGTTTAGGGTTTAGGGTTTAGGGTTTAGGGTTTAGGGTTTAGGGTTTAGGGTTTAGGGTTTAGGGTTTAGGGTTTAGGGTTTAGGGTTTAGGGTTTAGGGTTTAGGGTTTAGGGTTTAGGGTTTAGGGTTTAGGGTTTAGGGTTTAGGGTTTAGGGTTTAGGGTTTAGGGTTTAGGGTTTAGGGTTTAGGGTTTAGGGTTTAGGGTTTAGGGTTTAGGGTTTAGGGTTTAGGGTTTAGGGTTTAGGGTTTAGGGTTTAGGGTTTAGGGTTTAGGGTTTAGGGTTTAGGGTTTAGGGTTTAGGGTTTAGGGTTTAGGGTTTAGGGTTTAGGGTTTAGGGTTTAGGGTTTAGGGTTTAGGGTTTAGGGTTTAGGGTTTAGGGTTTAGGGTTTAGGGTTTAGGGTTTAGGGTTTAGGGTTTAGGGTTTAGGGTTTAGGGTTTAGGGTTTAGGGTTTAGGGTTTAGGGTTTAGGGTTTAGGGTTTAGGGTTTAGGGTTTAGGGTTTAGGGTTTAGGGTTTAGGGTTTAGGGTTTAGGGTTTAGGGTTTAGGGTTTAGGGTTTAGGGTTTAGGGTTTAGGGTTTAGGGTTTAGGGTTTAGGGTTTAGGGTTTAGGGTTTAGGGTTTAGGGTTTAGGGTTTAGGGTTTAGGGTTTAGGGTTTAGGGTTTAGGGTTTAGGGTTTAGGGTTTAGGGTTTAGGGTTTAGGGTTTAGGGTTTAGGGTTTAGGGTTTAGGGTTTAGGGTTTAGGGTTTAGGGTTTAGGGTTTAGGGTTTAGGGTTTAGGGTTTAGGGTTTAGGGTTTAGGGTTTAGGGTTTAGGGTTTAGGGTTTAGGGTTTAGGGTTTAGGGTTTAGGGTTTAGGGTTTAGGGTTTAGGGTTTAGGGTTTAGGGTTTAGGGTTTAGGGTTTAGGGTTTAGGGTTTAGGGTTTAGGGTTTAGGGTTTAGGGTTTAGGGTTTAGGGTTTAGGGTTTAGGGTTTAGGGTTTAGGGTTTAGGGTTTAGGGTTTAGGGTTTAGGGTTTAGGGTTTAGGGTTTAGGGTTTAGGGTTTAGGGTTTAGGGTTTAGGGTTTAGGGTTTAGGGTTTAGGGTTTAGGGTTTAGGGTTTAGGGTTTAGGGTTTAGGGTTTAGGGTTTAGGGTTTAGGGTTTAGGGTTTAGGGTTTAGGGTTTAGGGTTTAGGGTTTAGGGTTTAGGGTTTAGGGTTTAGGGTTTAGGGTTTAGGGTTTAGGGTTTAGGGTTTAGGGTTTAGGGTTTAGGGTTTAGGGTTTAGGGTTTAGGGTTTAGGGTTTAGGGTTTAGGGTTTAGGGTTTAGGGTTTAGGGTTTAGGGTTTAGGGTTTAGGGTTTAGGGTTTAGGGTTTAGGGTTTAGGGTTTAGGGTTTAGGGTTTAGGGTTTAGGGTTTAGGGTTTAGGGTTTAGGGTTTAGGGTTTAGGGTTTAGGGTTTAGGGTTTAGGGTTTAGGGTTTAGGGTTTAGGGTTTAGGGTTTAGGGTTTAGGGTTTAGGGTTTAGGGTTTAGGGTTTAGGGTTTAGGGTTTAGGGTTTAGGGTTTAGGGTTTAGGGTTTAGGGTTTAGGGTTTAGGGTTTAGGGTTTAGGGTTTAGGGTTTAGGGTTTAGGGTTTAGGGTTTAGGGTTTAGGGTTTAGGGTTTAGGGTTTAGGGTTTAGGGTTTAGGGTTTAGGGTTTAGGGTTTAGGGTTTAGGGTTTAGGGTTTAGGGTTTAGGGTTTAGGGTTTAGGGTTTAGGGTTTAGGGTTTAGGGTTTAGGGTTTAGGGTTTAGGGTTTAGGGTTTAGGGTTTAGGGTTTAGGGTTTAGGGTTTAGGGTTTAGGGTTTAGGGTTTAGGGTTTAGGGTTTAGGGTTTAGGGTTTAGGGTTTAGGGTTTAGGGTTTAGGGTTTAGGGTTTAGGGTTTAGGGTTTAGGGTTTAGGGTTTAGGGTTTAGGGTTTAGGGTTTAGGGTTTAGGGTTTAGGGTTTAGGGTTTAGGGTTTAGGGTTTAGGGTTTAGGGTTTAGGGTTTAGGGTTTAGGGTTTAGGGTTTAGGGTTTAGGGTTTAGGGTTTAGGGTTTAGGGTTTAGGGTTTAGGGTTTAGGGTTTAGGGTTTAGGGTTTAGGGTTTAGGGTTTAGGGTTTAGGGTTTAGGGTTTAGGGTTTAGGGTTTAGGGTTTAGGGTTTAGGGTTTAGGGTTTAGGGTTTAGGGTTTAGGGTTTAGGGTTTAGGGTTTAGGGTTTAGGGTTTAGGGTTTAGGGTTTAGGGTTTAGGGTTTAGGGTTTAGGGTTTAGGGTTTAGGGTTTAGGGTTTAGGGTTTAGGGTTTAGGGTTTAGGGTTTAGGGTTTAGGGTTTAGGGTTTAGGGTTTAGGGTTTAGGGTTTAGGGTTTAGGGTTTAGGGTTTAGGGTTTAGGGTTTAGGGTTTAGGGTTTAGGGTTTAGGGTTTAGGGTTTAGGGTTTAGGGTTTAGGGTTTAGGGTTTAGGGTTTAGGGTTTAGGGTTTAGGGTTTAGGGTTTAGGGTTTAGGGTTTAGGGTTTAGGGTTTAGGGTTTAGGGTTTAGGGTTTAGGGTTTAGGGTTTAGGGTTTAGGGTTTAGGGTTTAGGGTTTAGGGTTTAGGGTTTAGGGTTTAGGGTTTAGGGTTTAGGGTTTAGGGTTTAGGGTTTAGGGTTTAGGGTTTAGGGTTTAGGGTTTAGGGTTTAGGGTTTAGGGTTTAGGGTTTAGGGTTTAGGGTTTAGGGTTTAGGGTTTAGGGTTTAGGGTTTAGGGTTTAGGGTTTAGGGTTTAGGGTTTAGGGTTTAGGGTTTAGGGTTTAGGGTTTAGGGTTTAGGGTTTAGGGTTTAGGGTTTAGGGTTTAGGGTTTAGGGTTTAGGGTTTAGGGTTTAGGGTTTAGGGTTTAGGGTTTAGGGTTTAGGGTTTAGGGTTTAGGGTTTAGGGTTTAGGGTTTAGGGTTTAGGGTTTAGGGTTTAGGGTTTAGGGTTTAGGGTTTAGGGTTTAGGGTTTAGGGTTTAGGGTTTAGGGTTTAGGGTTTAGGGTTTAGGGTTTAGGGTTTAGGGTTTAGGGTTTAGGGTTTAGGGTTTAGGGTTTAGGGTTTAGGGTTTAGGGTTTAGGGTTTAGGGTTTAGGGTTTAGGGTTTAGGGTTTAGGGTTTAGGGTTTAGGGTTTAGGGTTTAGGGTTTAGGGTTTAGGGTTTAGGGTTTAGGGTTTAGGGTTTAGGGTTTAGGGTTTAGGGTTTAGGGTTTAGGGTTTAGGGTTTAGGGTTTAGGGTTTAGGGTTTAGGGTTTAGGGTTTAGGGTTTAGGGTTTAGGGTTTAGGGTTTAGGGTTTAGGGTTTAGGGTTTAGGGTTTAGGGTTTAGGGTTTAGGGTTTAGGGTTTAGGGTTTAGGGTTTAGGGTTTAGGGTTTAGGGTTTAGGGTTTAGGGTTTAGGGTTTAGGGTTTAGGGTTTAGGGTTTAGGGTTTAGGGTTTAGGGTTTAGGGTTTAGGGTTTAGGGTTTAGGGTTTAGGGTTTAGGGTTTAGGGTTTAGGGTTTAGGGTTTAGGGTTTAGGGTTTAGGGTTTAGGGTTTAGGGTTTAGGGTTTAGGGTTTAGGGTTTAGGGTTTAGGGTTTAGGGTTTAGGGTTTAGGGTTTAGGGTTTAGGGTTTAGGGTTTAGGGTTTAGGGTTTAGGGTTTAGGGTTTAGGGTTTAGGGTTTAGGGTTTAGGGTTTAGGGTTTAGGGTTTAGGGTTTAGGGTTTAGGGTTTAGGGTTTAGGGTTTAGGGTTTAGGGTTTAGGGTTTAGGGTTTAGGGTTTAGGGTTTAGGGTTTAGGGTTTAGGGTTTAGGGTTTAGGGTTTAGGGTTTAGGGTTTAGGGTTTAGGGTTTAGGGTTTAGGGTTTAGGGTTTAGGGTTTAGGGTTTAGGGTTTAGGGTTTAGGGTTTAGGGTTTAGGGTTTAGGGTTTAGGGTTTAGGGTTTAGGGTTTAGGGTTTAGGGTTTAGGGTTTAGGGTTTAGGGTTTAGGGTTTAGGGTTTAGGGTTTAGGGTTTAGGGTTTAGGGTTTAGGGTTTAGGGTTTAGGGTTTAGGGTTTAGGGTTTAGGGTTTAGGGTTTAGGGTTTAGGGTTTAGGGTTTAGGGTTTAGGGTTTAGGGTTTAGGGTTTAGGGTTTAGGGTTTAGGGTTTAGGGTTTAGGGTTTAGGGTTTAGGGTTTAGGGTTTAGGGTTTAGGGTTTAGGGTTTAGGGTTTAGGGTTTAGGGTTTAGGGTTTAGGGTTTAGGGTTTAGGGTTTAGGGTTTAGGGTTTAGGGTTTAGGGTTTAGGGTTTAGGGTTTAGGGTTTAGGGTTTAGGGTTTAGGGTTTAGGGTTTAGGGTTTAGGGTTTAGGGTTTAGGGTTTAGGGTTTAGGGTTTAGGGTTTAGGGTTTAGGGTTTAGGGTTTAGGGTTTAGGGTTTAGGGTTTAGGGTTTAGGGTTTAGGGTTTAGGGTTTAGGGTTTAGGGTTTAGGGTTTAGGGTTTAGGGTTTAGGGTTTAGGGTTTAGGGTTTAGGGTTTAGGGTTTAGGGTTTAGGGTTTAGGGTTTAGGGTTTAGGGTTTAGGGTTTAGGGTTTAGGGTTTAGGGTTTAGGGTTTAGGGTTTAGGGTTTAGGGTTTAGGGTTTAGGGTTTAGGGTTTAGGGTTTAGGGTTTAGGGTTTAGGGTTTAGGGTTTAGGGTTTAGGGTTTAGGGTTTAGGGTTTAGGGTTTAGGGTTTAGGGTTTAGGGTTTAGGGTTTAGGGTTTAGGGTTTAGGGTTTAGGGTTTAGGGTTTAGGGTTTAGGGTTTAGGGTTTAGGGTTTAGGGTTTAGGGTTTAGGGTTTAGGGTTTAGGGTTTAGGGTTTAGGGTTTAGGGTTTAGGGTTTAGGGTTTAGGGTTTAGGGTTTAGGGTTTAGGGTTTAGGGTTTAGGGTTTAGGGTTTAGGGTTTAGGGTTTAGGGTTTAGGGTTTAGGGTTTAGGGTTTAGGGTTTAGGGTTTAGGGTTTAGGGTTTAGGGTTTAGGGTTTAGGGTTTAGGGTTTAGGGTTTAGGGTTTAGGGTTTAGGGTTTAGGGTTTAGGGTTTAGGGTTTAGGGTTTAGGGTTTAGGGTTTAGGGTTTAGGGTTTAGGGTTTAGGGTTTAGGGTTTAGGGTTTAGGGTTTAGGGTTTAGGGTTTAGGGTTTAGGGTTTAGGGTTTAGGGTTTAGGGTTTAGGGTTTAGGGTTTAGGGTTTAGGGTTTAGGGTTTAGGGTTTAGGGTTTAGGGTTTAGGGTTTAGGGTTTAGGGTTTAGGGTTTAGGGTTTAGGGTTTAGGGTTTAGGGTTTAGGGTTTAGGGTTTAGGGTTTAGGGTTTAGGGTTTAGGGTTTAGGGTTTAGGGTTTAGGGTTTAGGGTTTAGGGTTTAGGGTTTAGGGTTTAGGGTTTAGGGTTTAGGGTTTAGGGTTTAGGGTTTAGGGTTTAGGGTTTAGGGTTTAGGGTTTAGGGTTTAGGGTTTAGGGTTTAGGGTTTAGGGTTTAGGGTTTAGGGTTTAGGGTTTAGGGTTTAGGGTTTAGGGTTTAGGGTTTAGGGTTTAGGGTTTAGGGTTTAGGGTTTAGGGTTTAGGGTTTAGGGTTTAGGGTTTAGGGTTTAGGGTTTAGGGTTTAGGGTTTAGGGTTTAGGGTTTAGGGTTTAGGGTTTAGGGTTTAGGGTTTAGGGTTTAGGGTTTAGGGTTTAGGGTTTAGGGTTTAGGGTTTAGGGTTTAGGGTTTAGGGTTTAGGGTTTAGGGTTTAGGGTTTAGGGTTTAGGGTTTAGGGTTTAGGGTTTAGGGTTTAGGGTTTAGGGTTTAGGGTTTAGGGTTTAGGGTTTAGGGTTTAGGGTTTAGGGTTTAGGGTTTAGGGTTTAGGGTTTAGGGTTTAGGGTTTAGGGTTTAGGGTTTAGGGTTTAGGGTTTAGGGTTTAGGGTTTAGGGTTTAGGGTTTAGGGTTTAGGGTTTAGGGTTTAGGGTTTAGGGTTTAGGGTTTAGGGTTTAGGGTTTAGGGTTTAGGGTTTAGGGTTTAGGGTTTAGGGTTTAGGGTTTAGGGTTTAGGGTTTAGGGTTTAGGGTTTAGGGTTTAGGGTTTAGGGTTTAGGGTTTAGGGTTTAGGGTTTAGGGTTTAGGGTTTAGGGTTTAGGGTTTAGGGTTTAGGGTTTAGGGTTTAGGGTTTAGGGTTTAGGGTTTAGGGTTTAGGGTTTAGGGTTTAGGGTTTAGGGTTTAGGGTTTAGGGTTTAGGGTTTAGGGTTTAGGGTTTAGGGTTTAGGGTTTAGGGTTTAGGGTTTAGGGTTTAGGGTTTAGGGTTTAGGGTTTAGGGTTTAGGGTTTAGGGTTTAGGGTTTAGGGTTTAGGGTTTAGGGTTTAGGGTTTAGGGTTTAGGGTTTAGGGTTTAGGGTTTAGGGTTTAGGGTTTAGGGTTTAGGGTTTAGGGTTTAGGGTTTAGGGTTTAGGGTTTAGGGTTTAGGGTTTAGGGTTTAGGGTTTAGGGTTTAGGGTTTAGGGTTTAGGGTTTAGGGTTTAGGGTTTAGGGTTTAGGGTTTAGGGTTTAGGGTTTAGGGTTTAGGGTTTAGGGTTTAGGGTTTAGGGTTTAGGGTTTAGGGTTTAGGGTTTAGGGTTTAGGGTTTAGGGTTTAGGGTTTAGGGTTTAGGGTTTAGGGTTTAGGGTTTAGGGTTTAGGGTTTAGGGTTTAGGGTTTAGGGTTTAGGGTTTAGGGTTTAGGGTTTAGGGTTTAGGGTTTAGGGTTTAGGGTTTAGGGTTTAGGGTTTAGGGTTTAGGGTTTAGGGTTTAGGGTTTAGGGTTTAGGGTTTAGGGTTTAGGGTTTAGGGTTTAGGGTTTAGGGTTTAGGGTTTAGGGTTTAGGGTTTAGGGTTTAGGGTTTAGGGTTTAGGGTTTAGGGTTTAGGGTTTAGGGTTTAGGGTTTAGGGTTTAGGGTTTAGGGTTTAGGGTTTAGGGTTTAGGGTTTAGGGTTTAGGGTTTAGGGTTTAGGGTTTAGGGTTTAGGGTTTAGGGTTTAGGGTTTAGGGTTTAGGGTTTAGGGTTTAGGGTTTAGGGTTTAGGGTTTAGGGTTTAGGGTTTAGGGTTTAGGGTTTAGGGTTTAGGGTTTAGGGTTTAGGGTTTAGGGTTTAGGGTTTAGGGTTTAGGGTTTAGGGTTTAGGGTTTAGGGTTTAGGGTTTAGGGTTTAGGGTTTAGGGTTTAGGGTTTAGGGTTTAGGGTTTAGGGTTTAGGGTTTAGGGTTTAGGGTTTAGGGTTTAGG
>NW_020356387.1:0-40681 GCF_002211085.1 Panicum hallii
TTCAACTTGTTAGGACTTGGCAACTAAGCGTAGTTTACGTCGATTGGGCTCACATTATCAGGGTGTGTTTGGTTGGACCGTGGCTGTGAAAAAAAGCTGTTGTGGAAAAAAAGCTGTTGTGGACTGTTGAAAAAAGTTGTTTATAAGCGTAAGCTGTGAGAAAGCTAAAAACCATTTGGCTAGAATAGCTGTGAAACTATAGGTTTGCTGTCAAATGCCTGTAACGCCCCTGAAGTGCCGAGGGACTGTTGATATTCAAAGTGATTGTGAATCCTTCATGCAAATTACCGGTTTGGAAAAGAATCTTAATAGAATGATAACAAGTCTACAAAATGACATATGGTTCATATAACAATATCCTGCCTTAACATAACTATCTCCCTCTCGCACTAACCAAAGCATCAGCTATCCTGTTGCGGATGATATTCATGGTTTTCTCATTCTCTCCATCATCATTGTCATCTCCTTGCGTTTATGCCATGGCAGATGATTGTTGTAGCAGGTACTCCTCATCAGCATCACATTTATCAAACTCCCTATCTTGCGAGTGGCTGTCATGGATAAAATTATACAATGCCATACAAGCTAAAATTATATGCTTCTGAGTACGAGTAGGAAAACTTGGAATGCCCTTAAAAATACACCACTTCTGCTTCAAGACTTTGAAAGACCGCTCAATGATATTTCAAAAAGATGAATGCAAGAAATTGAACACCTCGTACTTTCCTTACAATGCACGCACATTACAAAGTCGAAAACTCTAGCATATGATACGTGCTTCCTTTAAAAGGGGCAAGATATTCTAGTCGGTTTGGATAACCAAAATCTACGAGGTAATATTTACTTATAAGACCAAATCACAATATAAGTATTGGTAGTAGTAATAAAATGTGTATACCTTTAGGAGGCACGGGAAATGAAGAAAAATTTGCTAAAATATGATTTAGGATCCGTATGTTGTGACAGTTCATGTTTGTTATGCTAGACATATATTTGTTAGTGAAGTATGTGTTTGTTTGTGTAAAGCTTGTGTGTGTTTGCGTGAAGCTTTTTGAAAATTTAAAAGTACAAGTTAAAAGGGTATTTTTGTAATTATAGAAAAACCTAGGGTTGTTTTTGCAAAATGTATTTGGATTAGGGTAATTTCAAATAAGAGAAATATATTTTTTCTTACTTTATGCCTTGTAAAATATATATTATCCAAAAGTTTCAATTGAAATATGTATGTTGAAGTGTGTAAAAATTTTGGGTAAAGTGGTAAAATAAGGGTGTTTATGTAGTTTCATAAAAGTACAAGTCCTTTTATGCAAATGTTTCATTTACAAAAGTAACTTTCAAAATTACTCAGGGTTAAAGTGTAAAAGTGCAAGTCATCATGACATGTCATAAATGCTTGCATTTAGGCCCTGAATTTTAAAAATTTTATTCTTTAGGACAAAAGCAATACAAATCCAACTTTTGTTCAAAACTTCGCGTGTAAAAATGCAAATTTTGTTTTTGAACTTGGGCCCTAAAGCAATGTTGTAGAGTTTTGAAAAACTCTCCAACTTTCGTTTTGGGCATTTCTTCATTAGGGTTTTAAATCAACGGAAATTTTGTTTTACAAATAGGTCCCTGCATTTCTAATTTTACGTATAAGTCCTTGGGGAAATCCATCCCCCTTCTCCTCTGTTTCTTATCCTGACATCTCCTTCTTTACTCTCTGTTCATCTCCTATTTGGTCTCCTCCTTCGTTCACTGGCGTTTTTCATTTGGCTTCCATCCCACCTTCTTTAGCTCTCTCTCTCACCTCTACCGGCCGAGCAGGCAGTGAAGGAGCAGCGGCAGGCGCAGGGGGCAGCAGGCCCAGCAGCAGCAGCCCGGGCGAGCGGCGGCTCAGCCCGAGCGGCAGGAGGGCGGAGCACGCGGCGCTAGAGCGGGAGGCGCTGGGCGTTGGGCGCTGGGCGCGCGGCGTCGCGGGAGGTGAGCGGCGGCTCGGCTCGGCGGCAGGCGAGCGGCCCACGCGCGCGGGAGGCGCAGCACTGGCGGGCGGCGCCCAGGCGGTGGCTTGGCACGCGGGCGAGCGGGCCAAGCGCGGGGCGAGCGGAGATGGGCGCGGGCGGCGGCAGTGCGCGGAAGCTGGGCGGCGTGCGGCCCGGCAAGGCGAGCGGCGCGGGCTGGAGGCGGCCCAGGCGCGCGCGGGTGTTGGGGCGAGCGAGCGCGGGAGCCGGCTGCGGGCGCCGAGCGGCTCGGCCCGAGTGGGGCGTGAGCGCGGCCAGGGAGTAGCGCAAGCGGGGGAAGAAGCGCGCGGCGTGGAGGCGAACGCAGTTGTGGCAGTGCAGGTCAGGCGCCGAGCTGGGCAAGTGGATGGCGATCCCAGGCGAGCTGGTGCAGGCGCTCAGGATCGGGCGAGCACGGTAGCCCGAGCGCGGTTGTGGGCGTGGGATGGAGCGGAGCGGCTCGGGTGGCGTGAGCCGGTGCGGCGCGTGGACGTGAGGCGCTGGAGAGCTGGCGGCTGCAGGCGCCAGTGCGCGGTGCGCGTGAGCGTGTGGGAGCAGAACTAACACGGGCAGTACGCGTGTGCAGACGCAGTTGAGCGGAGGCTGAGAAGAACGCGCGGACGAGCGTGCGGAGCGCACGGCGTAGCGCTGGAACAGGAGCGTGCTGGCTCGGATGCAGAGGCGGGCCAGGCGTGCGAGGCGTGCGCGAGCACGGCAGATGCGGGACCCGCACTCGCGCGGAGGCGAGTAGCCAGAGCAAGTGTTAGCGCGCGGAGTGGCGTAAGCGCGTGAGTGGAGCAACGCGTGCGCGGCAGAGCAGAGCACAGCACAAGTGCTAGAACGGGCCGGCAATGCGGGAGCTGCGGCGTGCAGGTTTGGTGAGCCCGAGGCGCAACTGTCGGCGGTGTGCGAAGCTCAGGCCCAGCGATGACCAGAGCCACCTTTCCCCGAGCAAGCGGTAGTAGAGCAGAGAAGCACGCAGCTAAGGCACGGCAAGGCCGAAGCGAGCGCGTGACCAACAACGGAAGAAGGAGGAAGAGCTATGCAGGGCAACGACGTGCAGAGTGGCGACGTGCAGCGCATAACGGTGTTCCCGCTGGGCGAGCTCAGGTCGCGACCGAGTTGGTGTGCAGGAGGGTCGCGCATGATGGACATTAGAGGCCGTCGAGGAAAACGCAGTGAAAAGCACGGCCCTAATACAGGTAGACCACAGTCCTCGTGGAGGCAAAGATGTGAGTATGGTGTGGCGCGGTGAGGCGAAAACGAAGGTCCGGACGGATTTGGACTAGCACGTCCACGGATACGAGCGAGAGTGCTCTACTGGTGACCGGCTCGACTCCATCCAGCAAGCGCGTGCGTGTACAAGACAACAGGCCATCTTCCACCCACGGCAACCCTACCCGGCAAACTTCTTTGTCATCCTCAGGATCTCGTCATCATCGAGTTCATCTTATCGTCGCCAATCCTCTTTACCGCGGGAATTTACTTTCCGCGTATTCTTCTCCATAACCAAGGCTACCCCAAGGTTTGCCCTGATCCACTGAATCTTCTTAATGCCGGCGATTCCTTTACCGGGATATCGCCGTTAAACTTCCTGTTAACTGTTTTCTCGGACCAGGGACTTGATTGCTATGTTTTAAAAAGTTCTAGAGTGTTTTCTGTAAGATTTCCAGAACTTCCTTTATTTCAAAATCAGTGACTTTCTACATCTCATAGATTTCGTAAGAAGTTCATAAAATGTAAAATCAGTTTTGTTTGAAAACCCTAAGTCGAAATCTACAAGTTCATGTTGTGATCTTGAATTGAAGTCTTTGATTTGTAATCTAGGTTAAATATTAGGTAATGAATGCTTTATTTGTGTCTTTTGTGATATGCATGTGTTGTAGCTAAGTATAGATTGTAGAATATATGCTTCAAGTAGAGTAGTGTGATAATTAGTTAATCCATCACACGAACGCTCATATCTCTACCATCAAGACATTGTTCTCGTCTGATTGCAATCTCCTTAAAGCCCTTCTCGTATAAGAATCTTTATTAGTTCGTGTGTATCTTCTGCTTAGCCACTACATCTCGGCAGCTGTGTTTCAGTGTCAGGTTATCAACCCAACCACTTAGCATCTGTTTTCTTTAAGTCTATGATGTTTCTGCGTAACAGCTGTCAGTCGATACTTCTACCATCGGCTGATTAGCTGATACGATTGTTACCTTTCTAGTATCGGCTACTGCCGATACAATCCTTTGTTCTGTCCTGCATCGACTGCACATAGTCGATATATCGGAGATGCACACACGATCTTAGGGTTCTTGCCATCGGCCGAACCAAGCCGATTCTAGTCGTTTACCATATCGGTTATGGCCGATCGATCCTTAGTTTCCCCATCCTTATCCACACACTTCCATCAGTCGATTTATCGACTGAGAGATCGGCTATATATCTATCGACCATATACCCTTAACCATACTCCAATCGGCTATACGTCACTCAATTGTTGTGCTGACGTAAACGAGTCGATATAACCACACTTAGTTACCTAGAATAACACTTAAGCAATCTCAGTTAACACAACTGCTTTAGGAATCATCCTTCTGCCAAAGTAATCGATGCTAAGATCGATCACCTAGGAAACCGATGCACCTTTCCATCGGCTAAACCTCTGTAGTTTCCAATCGGCTCTGTTGTAATCTTCAACGAGTAGCCGAATTAATTAGTTATCCACCTAAAGCTCTATTTAAGTTGAGCTTCAAATCTTTTGGTTGCTATATGAGTAGCATGTTAAATGAATGTTAGATTGCAACTTGATTGTGAAGTAAGATAGTTTTGTGTGCACATTTGAATGTAATGTTGCATTGCATGTAGATACGACTACTTCTACAAACGGTACCTACGAGATCTCCCAGGAGTCTGCAGAGGGTGTTTCTGAAGACCAAGTGGATGTCATCAAGGAAATATCGGAAGCTCCGAACCAAGTTCAGAAGATAACAACACTAACATCTCTGGCTTCAGTCCCACCAGTAAAGGCAAGCCCCGGACATATCCCACTATTTTATTTACACTACAATCTACGTCTATTATTATTATATCTTGCATTAAGTCTAGGAGCTGTAATGAAACCCTAGATGCATGAATCTTAGGATCCAATGTATTGTACCTGAGTCCTTATCGCTTAGATGCTCTGCTAAATAGGGCCGGTAGAAGTCGAGTGATTTCCTGTCACTCGCGCGATATAGGAGTTGCATGTTTACATTTCTGCAACCACTATAAGGATGACGGACAGGGTCATGTGTTGTATCATGACCTGAGGTTTTACCCTGTCTGTTTCGATAAAAGTTTTAAGGCCGAAATGTATGGTAGTGGTGGCTAAGTTTTTGAAAGTACTAGCCACATGCCGCGAAATATGGTAAGCGGTAAGCCTAGTACCCGATTGGCCCGGCAAATGGACTTGTCTCCACCACTCGACTTTTATTTTATGTTTACACGCACCGACGTGTGGGAGTACGTTCTGCAAGGCAGACAGGAATACGGGTTTGTAGTCGCGCTACAGACGTATGTCCTGTACACATTGGGTGTGCGTACGGTCCTGCAGTCGCTTGTGGTGGCCCTGATCCATAACCCGGAATATGAGGGAAACGGTTGCTTGGAACGCCCTGTTGGTATTTCAAGCGTGTGTGTTAGGTTTACCTTGCAAGGTTAAATTCGATTCGAATCGTCCGCCTCTCACGAGGATTGAGACTGCTTATCCCTTCTGCCACATTGAGTAAAAAGTGTAATTGTTGATGAGATAATCTTGATGGACGATAATCACTACCTTGCTTGCTTAGTGTAGGTGCTAATCTAGAATAAATACTCAACTAGAATCTGAAAGCTAAAACGTGAAAGTAGTTATACTCTTTGTTGCTTTTCAGCTGAAAATAAACCCAGAGCCTTTACAATTCCTTCATGAGTCTAGTTATGGGCTAAAGTATACCCAATCCCGGGTAGCCTTGCTGAGTATTAGTATACTCAGCCTTGCTAATTTGATATTTTTCAGGTAAAGCCTTTGAAGACCCCACTCTTTCCCTGCCTTGGCCCTGTGCTCTCCCAGATGATTGGTCCGTGGAATGGGATCCGTCCTCGGCCAACACCGATGATTCCGAGTGATGTCGTGCCCGGGCTTAGCATGACATCCGTCTTGACGTCGTATTGTAAATCATCGCGTATGATTTCCGCTGCCAAAAGCCAAAACTTCAACAGTTGTACTGTTTTCTCTAAGTTGAAATTTCGTATTACTGTTGAAAACTCTTATCATGTAATTCCTTGTGATGTAAAATATGATGGTGATTGTATCTCTGGACTCACCTTCGTGTGAGGTAACCTTATTTGATCCTGTGTATCGGTGGTTTATCGGGACGTTACCCGACAGGCCAAGGGATTATACCGTTTGAAGCACGTTGGAGCCCTCAGGATTGGACTCGCGTACTTGAGCCGGTATAATTCAGGTTGGTTCTGCCACATATGTCATGTGCAGAATCTAGTCAACCAGCAACCATAAATATAAACCTCATATCAAAATCACAAACAGCTAGAACATTTTGAGATGTAAACCCATGTTGTCATGTATGGTTGACCACTTCCTCTGCTGGCACTATTACCGGAACATGTGAACCATCAATAGCTCCAATCGCGCCTTTGAATAAGGCCAGAAACGGTCCTCTTTGACCTTTTCATGCTCAATAGAGAAATTAGGATCTCTTGGCTTGATATTGTCCTTTGCTAACTTGCGCAAACAATTCGATACTTCATGAAACTTGTTGCGAATTGTCCAAAGTGACAGTGTAAAACGGTCTTCAGCTTGTGAGAATGACCGTGGTCCTCCAACGATCCACAAGAACATCACAAATGACTCCATTAATAATACATTGCTAGTTGATGTAACTACGTAGTTCGAGATAAGCAAGTCATAAAGCGCCATGAAAATATCAAGGCTCATTCGAAACATCTTGTACAAGTGCCTAGAACGACTCATGCATCTTATGACCCATTGAAGTTCAGTTTCTTGTGTTTTCCTGTATTCTTCTTTGTGCAAATACCGATCTGTGTACTGGTACCCCAATTGTCTAATAACATACTGGGATAGCTCAGCTAGAAGAAGTAGTCCTTGTTGTCTTTTTTTTGGCAAAATCCACCATGTTGTCATCCATCTGCATAAGACGTTATTAATATACCAATATACGTGCAGCCAATAAACAACCAAATTAAGCCCAACAATGACAAACAAATGGACAACAATGACGACCAAATTATAATGGTGCTCAGATAACACAAACAAGTAATCATTTAGATACAAACAACATTATTTCAAAATAGTTCTCACATAGCAGGAACAAATAAATGGTTCTCAGATAGCAGGAATAAATACTTGATACTCCCAAACGACACAAGATATAAATGACTACAAAGTTCTACGACCACCTCATCAACTCCTTTTCATGCTCCCTCTCAAGCAGATCAAACCTTCCTTCATTGGTTTAAGACCTCCCTAAATTTAGGCTTCACAATCAACAAGGTGGTTGTGTGCATTAGACCAGTTTTCTATGCACCCCACAGGCTTTCACCATCTGCATTGCCTCTTTGATGCTAGGGACTTTGGTTGGAGGAGCTTATGATGCTTCAACATTTATGGAGATCTTCTCTGTTGATGTTTCTATCTTCAAACTTATATTGTTGTATAGTCGAAAGAATGGACTCTTCTCATCCTTCTTTTCAGTAGTTGCAGTTGAGCTGTTCTTGCGTTTTCTTTTTCCTGATTTTATTTTCTTCAAAACGGCCAACTTGACATCATCATTATCTGAATTTTTCTGTACCTCAGCCACATCCTCGTCACTAGACTCACTCTATCGATAGTGCCTTGCCTCACGACTGAGAAAAAAAAAAGAAAACTGGGCCGCAAATGGCCAGAAGCAGCCCACATCAAGCCCACAAAACTATAAGACACGGTCCAAAACAACAGAACTGGACAGCACATCACCAGAGCCCGTGACGACACCGGGCCCAACCTATCTCACAAAGCCCAAACAACCGCTGGGTCAGCCCAGACAATCATGCAACGATCCTCTAGAAAACTGCATCACATGCCTCAATGCCCATGAAATTACAGACATAAAACGCCTTAACGCCCAAGCATAAATCCGGTTGCATCATTCATTACAGCAATACATATAGAAGGATCAATTGTTATGCAATTCCGAGTACAAAATACTAACGGCAAACCACCTCCCAGGTGTTCAAATACTGATATGACAAAGTCACTGACAAACAATAGAGCTCCAAAAAGTTTACAGCTCTGTCTCTACTGTAACTAATCCTTGGCACCTCAAAACTGTGGATTCCGCTAACCTCACCGAGCCGCCTGCTGTGCTGCTTGAGCTGGCTCCACAATGTTCTTTGCTAGCATGTAGGTCGATCCGCATGTTAAGGCCTTTCAAGCTCTCGATAATCTGCTCATGCCATCACCCGAACTGGTTGATGCAGTGTCAGGAACCCTTATGATGAGGGTCAACCGAGTTGATGTGACGCACTCTCCTCATTGTGTTTTCCTCCAACTTCTCACTTAGATGGACTTCGATGTCTTCTGCTATTGCCTTTTTTTTGTGTGTGTGTGCGCGCGCTCAAACAGGGAGCTATAGTGTGCTCGGAACTTCCACCACTTATATTTATAGGCCGCACACTTGTCAGTTATTTTGTAGATCCCTCATCATTAGCTGACGTCAGGTGTCATCTGATTAGTGTGCCGTTCATGCCATTCAGCTCCTGCCACGCTGTGCCGTTCATGCTTGTTTAGCATCCTGGATGGGCCACTATTTCACTTTTCATCACATTAGTGTGCATATATCACCAAGCTCCATAAATATTTTATAGACTTACTCATCGGATATTCAAAAACACAAAAGCACCAGGGCCCAAACAGATTTTCCTTGCTACCAGCCCCCATATATTCCACCCTTCTCCGTACACCTGCCCGGCTAACAATTTGTCCTACCTACCTAGCCAGTTAGCCCACGCGACAGGCGCCCTGCGCTCAGCCTCAGCTCGGTGGGATGTGTGAATGACAAAGGAAAACTTATTATTCAAAAAAAAAAAGACAAAGCTCAGCTCAGGTCGGTAGCCATTTATGTATCCGTTCCCCTCTATCTCACTTCATTCTTTGCTGGTGATCAACCCCTACATTTGTACGAGCTAGGCATAAAATTTTTAGTTTATATATATAACAATTATTTTGTGTGAAACGATGACCTTTGTGGGACCGAGGAGCAATGACAGCTCTTGAGAATGACAAAGTCATCATATATGTCTTTTTTCTTACGGGAACTTCACCTACCTCTGGAAAAATAACACCATTAACTCTTGGAATAAATCCATGAAAAATACGAGCCTCCTTATTACCTAGTCAATGACTCAAAACCGGGTGGGCAATTTTCAACCACAAAGTATTTATCAACAGAGCATAAGTCTGCTTATATAGCTAACAATTGCATGAATAACAATACGTACGGTGCTTCATTTCAATTGAAGCCACAAAATATTCAACATGGAGAATTACGCAACAACGTGTGCTTCATCAAAATCCATAGACTAATACCAAGTTTAGCGCGATGGATGCACAATGAATATTACGCGTTCCTTCTAATGATCTAAAGAAGTTTGGGAATGTTTCGGAACCCATTGTGAGATCCCCACAAATAGGCTTGCTCGGACAGGGCAACTGTTTTTAGAGGGTGATGTGGTTTAAGGCTCGGCACCAACACCCAAAGGTATGGATTTTCGTTGTGGTGCATGACAGTCGTACACTGCTGACGGGAAGCTTGGTGACCTCACCAAACAGTGCATCCAGCATTGGCCTTGGCGCACCGGAACCAAAGTCTTCCTCGATCTTGTAAAGTGGGTCGGACAGTTCCTCCAACGTACTAGCTAAAACCTCCTACACAAAGACGCTGATTTCCGTGCGCGTACAAAGGACATGTTAGGGCCTGTTTAGTTCACGGACCGTAAACGCAAAAAAGCCGTAAACGCAAAATTTTTGAAGGAATCTTGCCAATTTGAAGTACTAAATGAAGTCTATTTACAAAACTTTTTGCATGGATGGGTTGTAAATCGCGAGATGAATCTAATGAGCCTACTTAATCCATGTTTTGCAACAGTGATGCTACAGTAACCATCCGCTAATTATTGCTTAATCATGGATTAATTAGCATCATTAGATTCGTCTCGCGATTTACAACCCATCTGTGCAAAAAGTTTTGTAAATAGACTTCATTTAGTACTTCAAATTGGCAAGATTCTTTTGCAAAAAAATTTTGCCTTTACGGCTAGCAAACTAAACAGAGCCTTAGTGGAGGCTGCCTCAAACCATAATGTGCCACATGATGCACTCTTCATATGTTTTTCCCCAACATCCATTTAGGCGAACTTCGACTTCTCCTATAGCTTCTGCTTCTTTTTCTGCTCAAACAGGGAGCTATAATGTGCTTGGAACTTCCACTTATATTTATAGGCTGTACACTTCTCATATATTTGTGAATCCCTCATCATTAGCTAATGTCATGTGTCATCTAATTAGTGTGCCGTTCATACCATTTGACTGTTGCGCCACTGTGCTGTTCATGCTTGTTTAGCATACTGGATGAGTCATTTCACTTTTCATGCTATTAATGTGCATATATCAGTATATCACCAAGCCCACAATTATATATTTTTATAAACTTACTAAGTTACTCATCAGATATTCAAAAGCACAAAACCAACAGGTCCCAAACAGATTTTACCTTGCTACCAGCCCATATTCCAACCTTTCTTTACACCTTTCTGTACACCTGCCGAGCTAACAATGTGTCCTAGCTAGCTATTTAGCCCGCGCGACAAGCGCCCTGCGCTCAGCCTTTACCCTCAGGTCGGCGTGGGTCTCAGTCTCGTCGACATTAGGAATGGGCGACTAGGAAACTAGATGTGTTGCTGTACGTATAAACGAGGACAGAGTTGTCGCTTGGATGCGGGTCTTGCAAGGTTACAAAGTGAAGTCGGAGCTGCTACGTCGTCAACTCGTCAACATGACACGCAGCGAGACCCCCGTCCATCGAAGGCTAGGCCTCTGGTGGGGGTTGCAATGGCTAGGGCTAAGGCCTGGGCTCGTGTTTGGAAGTCGGAGCTGCTTTTCCTGGGGTGCTTGAGCTTGGCAACGATGACCGGTCGCGGGTGTTTGCTTCAGGGCAGTTGGTGGATGGCTCGTGAGTGGCCTGCCATAGGAAGTCGGAGCAGTTGGCAGCATTGCTTTCATACTTGGCAACATGATCCATGGCAGTTTGCCGTGTGTTTATGCTCAGCCGCGTCGCGTGGGTTGGTTAGCCTCGCGGGTGTCCTGTTTGGCATCTCGTTTGTCTACCTTTCTTATATATAAATTTTTTCATCTTAATTCAGTGGCAGAGCTCCTGCTTTTATTTAAAAAATAAATAAATAATAAATGAGGACCGATGTTGCAGGCAAGGAACAAGATGCTATCGGCTTGAAGGACGTGCTAGCAGATGGGGCCCCAGGGGAGAGAGGAGGAGCATCAGTGGTCTTCTGCGCGCTAGCGCCCTTTTTTAAAAAAACAATTAATACACGTACGCACAACGCCGTTAAATCCTAAAAAATTCGCTCCCACGAGGAGTCGAGCACAAGACCTCAGGTGCTACTGAGGCTATTGTAACCACTAGGCTATACGCTGTTTCGCTGGTATGAGTACTATCTGTTTGTATCTAAATTCATATCGGTTTGGAGGAGTTTAGATTCATCTCTATCTGATCCGAATCAGGATATTCAATGGCATTCAATGTATGACACCGTATCCAAATCCGCGTATGCAAAGTTAGATATATAAGGTGTCAATATTTATTCATATCTTATCTGACACAACTGACACTAGCCATATTCGAATCTAAATTTGAGAAAAATATCTATATGTATTCGTATCCGCAGGTATCTGTCCGTATCTCATTCATTTGCACCCGTAATATAATGGTTAGATTTAGATCTAATGGTGAAAAAAAAACTTATACAAACAACAAACCTAACTTCCATCTAGGCTTTATCGTTTAGTCAAGAAAGATTTAATTACACACGAGACTAAGGAGTGTGATGTCTAATGATACCCTTTATCAACCAAAAAGTGTTTATTTTTGACTTGTTCATCATTTTGTTTTTGCAAAACACAAATATGAGCACTCATGTTGAATCAAGAACTCAAACCTGAACGGATAAGTTCCACCGCAGTCAATCTAGTGAATTGAAGGGCTGTTTGGAGGACCGCCGCACCTGCCACGGCGCCCCACACTTTTTCTGCCGCAGGTGCGACGGCCGTTTTGAGCGCCACAGGTTAAGCGTGGTGTGGCACCCTAGGTGCCACACCAAACAGCCCTTGAGCTACGCTTGAAGGGGCAACTCTTTCTAGAGCGTGCCGTGGCTTGAGCAAGATCCCGCTAGACCAAGGTGCTCACCAACAGCATTGAAGGCATGCATCTTCCCCGTGGTGCGTGATCGTGGTGTGCTACTAGCTCGACGACTCGTTAAAAGACTGATAGGGGATATGGTTGGTGTTCTGGAGAAAATGTCCTCGGCGACCTCTATTCGGAGATCAGTTCATAGATGCTAAAGTGGATCTGGTAGTTCCTCCAATGTAGCAACCAAAACCTTCTGCACAAAGCATGTACCGATGACATGTTAGTGGAGGTAGCCTTTATTCATAAGGTAGCATCTGAAGCACGCTCTATTTGTTTATCCCCAACATCCCATTTAGACTATCAAGCTTTGGTTTCTTCTTCTGCAGTTGCTTATTATCATTTCTGCTCAACCAGGGATCGGAGCTGTAATCCACTTATATTTATAGGAGGCTAATTCACTTCTCAGTTTGTAGA
This sequence comes from Panicum hallii, assembly GCF_002211085.1. Lineage (NCBI taxonomy): Eukaryota > Viridiplantae > Streptophyta > Magnoliopsida > Poales > Poaceae > Panicum > Panicum hallii. The sequence continues at coordinate 12,903 of NW_020356387.1, forward strand.
TCCCTTATCAATATTAGCTACGTCATGTGGCATCTGATTAGTGTGACGGTCATGTCATTTGACTGTTGCGCGGCCGTGCTGTTCATGTCCCACCCTTTTCTGCACCGATCTGGGCCCTGGCCTAGCGTGTGAACCGGGCACGCATCCTGGCGCTTCTGTGCCGCTGCACATGGGCGAGGGCGTAGTTGTGCTGCTGTGCCTCCACGAGGTTCGGTGCCCCAAGAGATGGGAATTTTTCAGAAAAAAGAACGACTGGTATAGGGACTAGGGAGGGATATAAGATACGTTGGAAGAAATGTGTTTTAATTCTTCAAATTTACCCGTGATCTGTACGATCTATCGGTAAAATCTAAATATAAACACAAATTTTCTCAAATTTACTTTGTATGATTGGCCATTATATTCCTATTGCTTGATTTGTGTAAAAAGATCTATTTTTGTTCTTTTCATTTTATCGGGCCCGGATCTCTCAAATTTCTCGAGTATGTAGGTCGTAGGGTTTACCAGTGTCCATTGCACTTGCTTGGAGCTCCAACGTAGATAGTAGTTGGTCGACATACATTAACATGCAACGGAGCAGTGGCGGACGCAGGACGAGATATTAGGTGGGGCAAAGAAGACAGTAAGACGTGAGGCTGCGAGGAAATAATCTGACCTCGATCGCGGATTGGGATCGACGGACGGCAAGCTGCTGCTGAATTGGGGAGATTCAGCACTCTCCCGTGAGAACTTTGTTTGTGTGTGTGGGTTTTTTTTTTGTGTGTGTGTGGGGGGGTGGCACTTGGGGCCTTTGCAGTGGGGCGGCCTCACCGCCGGCTCGCGGGAGGGGGGGGGGGCTGTGGGCCTGCGGGCGGGCGGCTCGCGCCGGGGGCGGGGGGCCTCCTGCGGGGCGGGCGGCGCTGGGGGGGGGGGCCTACGGGCGGGCGGCGCTCGACGGTGGGGGGAGGGGAGGCTCTGCTGGCGGCGGCGCTCGGCGGGGGGCCTCCTGCGGGGCGGGCGGTGCTGGGGGGTGGGGGGGGCTGCGGGCGGGTGGCGCTCGACGGCGGGGGGAGGGGTGTGACAGTTCGTGTATTTGTAATGCTAGGCATATATTTTGTTAGTGAAATATGTGTTTGTTAAGTGCAAGCTTGTGTATGTCTATGTGAAACTTTTGAAAATTTAAAAGTGCAAATAAAAAGGGTATTTTTGTAATTATAGAAAACCTAGGGTTGTTTTTGCAAAATATGTTTGGATGGGAGGTAATTTCGAAATAAGTAAAGGGCGGTTTCGCAAACGTGTTTTTCATATTTTATTCCCTGTAAAAAAATATATATTTATCCAAAAGTTGCATTTGAAATGCATGTGTTGAAGTATGTAAAAATTTTGGGTAAAATGGTAAAAATAATGGTATTTATGTAATTTCATAAAAGTACAAGTCCTTTTGTGCAAATATTTGATTTACAAAAATAACTTTCAAAATTTTACTCAGGACTAAGGTGTAAAAGATGCAAGTCATCATGACATATCTATCCAATCATTATGACGAGTCTATCCCGTCATTATGACGTGTCATAAATTCTTGCATTTAGGTCCTGAACATTATAAAATTACACTTTTAGGACAAAAGCAATTCAAATCCGACTTTTGTTCAAAGATTTACGTGTAAATATGCAAATTTTGAGTTTTCGAACTTGAGCCCTAAAACAATGTTATAGAGTTTGAAAAACTCTCCAACTTTCGTTTTGGGTATTTCTTCATTTGGGTTTTAAATCAACGGGAAATTTTGTGTTACACTCAGGCCCTTGCAGTTTTCTGTATTTACGTAAAGGTCCTTGGGAAATTCCATTTCCCTTTCTCCTCTGTTCCCCTTATCTCTCTGTCTGCCTTTGTTTTTTTCCCTGGCGTCTTCTTTCTCCTTCTCCACCAAGCGATGCTCATTTCCCCTGCCTCCCTTTACTGCTCTGAGCCGGCACAGGGAGCTTCTCCCTGATTTCCTCCCTCTGCGCGCTGGGGCCGGCGGGGATCGGTGCGAGCGGCGCAGGCAGATGGGCCCAGGGCGGCGGCCGCAGGAGCCAGGGCGCCAGCGCAAGGCGGGAACGAGCGCGCGCGGCGCGGCTGAGCGGCGGCCTGGCGCAGGCGGAGACGCTGCGCGGCAGGCGGACGCGTGGGCGCGCGCGCGAAGCGGAGCTGGGGCGGCGCGCGGTGTGGGCCCAGGCGTAGGCGGCAGGTGCTCGGCCGGCTTGCTGGGCGGGCGGAGGCGCGAAGCCCAGGCGCGCGGACGGCCCAGGGACGGAGCGCGGCTCGGGCGGCCGGCCGCGGGAGGGGCAGGCGCCGCGGTTCGGTGCGGCGGGCGGCTGCAGGCAGCGCGAAGCGGCATCAGCGCGAGGAGCGGGCCGTCGCTGGCGGCCCGAGCGGTGGAGCGGGGGTGAGCGCGGCCAAGCGCGGGGCGAGCGGAAGATGGAGCGGCGGCAGCGGCTCGGGTGCGGTGCGAGCGGGCGTGTGGATGGCTCGGCACAGCAGCGCGCGCGGCAGGTGCAGGAGCTGGCAGAGCGCGCGGATGCGGGAGCTGGCGGCATGGAGCAGGAGCGCGCGCGGCGCAAGCGCTAAGGGCGCGCGTAAGCGTGCGGCAAGCGGCAGCTCGGCTGGAAAGCGAGACGCTGGCGGGCAGGCGGTGGCTCGCGAACGCGCAGGGGAGCAGAGGCGAGAGGTGCGAAACGCAGGCGAGCCCGAGCGAGCTGGCGGCGGCGTGTGCTGGTGTGGTGCGGCGTGGATGCGCACAGGCGCGGTGCAGGAGCGGATCCGGCGGTGCGAGCCACGGCGTGCGAATGGGCGCGGCCAAGGGGCGCGCGGCTCGGCTGATGGCGAGCGAAGTTGGAGTGGGTGCAGCTAGTGACGCGGCTGCGCGGATGGAGTGTGCAGGTGGAGTTTTGGCGCGGCAGTTTGGCGTGAACCAGTACGAGGACAATAGGCCCCGTGTGTGGAGTATCTGATGGTAGTTTGGCGCGGGCAGCCGCAGCAAGACGTGACGCGGACCAAGAACGCAGAAGCAGTGCGGAAAGACCGGAACAAGCGACGCCGAGCCCCTGCGCAAGGACTGGCGATACGTAGCGGGACTTCTGCGCGAGAAGCGGGAACACGGTGGCGTCGACCCTAACTACGCCACGGAGATCTCTGGTGACGCAAGAGTGGCTGTATCGAGGATGCGAGCTCGCTCGCTCGTAAGATGCACGAGGGGCAACGAGCCGGAAGGAAAGATGGCGAAGCAAAGGCGACAGTTATAGCGTGGCGAATTCAAAAGGAGCAACTGCGCGGGTGTGCCGACCATGTCTCAGCGGCACACGCGCATGGGCAGTGAAGGCTTAACCCGTGAACAAGAGGACCTTGAGGTTCGCGGAGGATTTGGCATAGCGAACCAATCCGGCTCTGTCGTCTCGTCCCAGGAGTCCATGACATCCAGCAGCACCTTTCTCTCGTCGATCGCCAAGCAAGACCACAAGTTACCGCGAGGATTACCCCTTCGGCCATCTTCCACCCACGGCAACCCTTCCCGACAAACTTCTTCGTCATTTCGCGGAGTCTCGTCATCGTCGAGCTCATCTTATCGTCGCCAATCCTATTCACCGCGGGAATTCACTTCCGTTTGTTCTTCTCCACAACTAAGGTCTGCCCTGATTCTTTGAATCTTTCTAATGCCGGCGATTCCTTTGCCGGGATATCGTCGTTAACTTCCTGTTATCTGTTTTCCCCGACTAGGGACTTGATTGCTATATTTTAGAAAGTTCTAGGGTGTTCTTTGTAAAATTTCCAAAGCTTTCTGTATTTCAAATCGATGAACTTCTACAATTCATAGATTTTCGCAGGAAGTTCATAAAAATGTAAAATCAGTTTGGTTTGAAACCCTAGATCAAAATCTACAAGTTTATGTGGTGATCTTGAATTGAAAATCTTGATGTGTGGTCTAGGTCAAATGTTAGGGAATGAATGTTTTATTGTGCTTAATATTGTATGCATGTGTTGTAGCTAAGTATAGATCATCAGATGTATGTCTCAAGTACAGATGGGTGATCTTTAGTTAATCTTTTCACACAAGTACTCAAATTCCTGCCATCCAGACTCTGTCCTTGCTTTGATTGTCGTTTCCTTAAGTCTATGATATTCCCGTGTAACAGCTGTCAGTCGATACTTCTATCATCGACCGATTAGCTAATACGGTTGTTACCCTTCTAGCATCGACTACTGCCGATAAAATTCCTTTGTTCTGTCCTACATCGACTGCACAGGGTCGATGTATCGGCGAGACACCATGATCTTAGGATTCTTGCCATCGGCTGACCCAAGCCGATTTTGGTTGCTTTTCCATATCGGTTAAGCACAGCCGATCGATCCTTAGTCTTCCCTTCCTTATCCCCACATTTCTATCAGTCGATTTATCGACTGAGAGATCGGCTATCTGTATCTATCAGTCATGTATCCTCAATCACACCCAGTTATCTAGAATAACACTTAAGCACATCTCAGTAAGACACAACCACTTAAGGAATCATTCTTCTGCCAAAGTAATCGACGCTTCCATCAATCATCTAGGAACCGATGCACCTTTCCATCGGCTAAACCCTCGTTGTTTCCAATCGACTCTGTTGTAACCCTCAACAAGTAGCTGTTTCTAGTTAGTTATTCCTCCTAAAGCTCTGTCTAAGTTTAGTTCAAATCTTTTTGATTGTTATGTGAATAGTGTGTTATATGAGTGTTGGATTACAACTTTGTTGTGAAGTAAAATAGTTTTGAGTGCATACTTGAATGTGATGTTGCATTACATGTAGATACGACTACGTTCGGCAACGGTACCTGCGAGATCTCCCCGGAGTTTATGGAGGATGTTCTGAAGATCAAGTAAATGTCACCAAGGGAATATCGGAAGCCCCGAACCAAAGTTCGGGAGATATTAACATTCCTAACTTCAGACTCACCAGTAAAGGCAAGCCCCGGACATAACCTACTATTTTATTACACTGCAATCTATATCTATTTACGTATTCTATGCATTAAGTTCTTAGGAATTGCTTGAAAACCCTAGTTGCATTTTCCCTAAGAACCAATGTGATGAATACTAGTACTTGAGTCCGACTAGCTGCTATGCTAATAAGGCCGGTAGAAGTCGGGTGATTTCCTGTCACTCGCGCGATATAGGAGTTGTAATGATTACATTCCTGTTATCACTATAAGGATGCCGGACGGGAGTTTAGTGAGGTATCATGGTTGAGGTGATACCCCGTCTGTGTTGTTGAATTGGATAAGGCCGCGGGGTGTGTTAGCGGTGGTTAAGCGTTTGAAAGTACTAACCACATGCCGTGAGTTATAGGTAAGCGGCAAGCCTAGTAGCCAATCGGCCCGAGGAGTGGACATACCTCCCACCACTCGATTTGCTTCTTCTGGTTACTTATGTTCGACTGAGGAATACGTGTTGCAAGGGCAACCAGGAATACGGGTTTTGTAGTCGCGCTACAGACGTATGTCCTGCACGAGTGATGTGCGTATGTTCCTGCAGTCGCTTGTGGTGGCTCTGATCCACGAGTCGGAATGAAAGGCAAACGGTTGCTTCGGAACGACCCTTTGGTGTTCCAAGCGTGTGTGTTAGGTTTACCTTGCAAGGTTGAAAATTCGATTCAGAATCGTCCGCCTCTCACGAAGATTGAGACTGCTTAATCCCTTTATCACACAGAGTAACAAGAGCAACTATATGATGAGTAATACTGATGGTTGAGATAAAGATCCTACCATGCTTGAGTAGTTATAGGTGCTCACCTAGAAAGGATAATCAACTAGAACCTGAAAGGTAAAAGTTGAAATTAAGGATCTACTCTTTGTTGCTTTTCAGCTGAAACTAAACCCAGAACCATTATAAGCTTTCATAGTCTAGTTATGGGCTAAGTATACCCAATTCCGGGTAAGCCTTGCTGAGTATTAGTATACTCAGCCTTGCTAGTTGTATGTTTTTCAGGTGATATCTGTGAAGACCCTACTCTTCCCTTGCCTTGGCCCTGTGCTCTTTCAGAAGGTTGGTCCGTGGAATGGGATCCGTCCCCGGCCAGCACTGGAGATAACGAGTGATGTCGTGCTCGGGCTTAGCATGACATCCGTCTTAACGACGTGTTGTAATCATCGTGTATGTTTTCCGCTGCTAAAAACCATAGTTTTATCAGTTTGTAATCTTTTCTCTGAATTTGAAATTTTCTCTGTGATGTAAAATGTGATGGTGATTGTATCTCTGGACTCACCTTCGTGTGAGGTAACCTTATTTGATCCTGTGTATCGGTGGTTTATCGGGATGTTACCCGACAGGCCAAGGGATTATACCGTTTGAAGCACGTTGGAGCCCTCGGAAGTGGACTCGCGTACTTGAGCCGGTATAATTCAGGTTGGTTCTGCCACAGCTGGTATCAGAGCTGTAAGGTTACCCTGGAGATACATTTTACCTTAAAAATACTTTCGGCATAAAAGTTTGACCAACAAAGTATTTGGCAAAACTACGTTGGATTTGTTAAGGATTGAGCTTAGTACGTAAAGCCCTAGGGTAATGCTTATGAGGGAATTAGAGGTGGCTATAGTATATATATAATCCTAACTACCAGCATTACTTTTCTGTCAAAACTTAAATTCATGCACAATCCAACTTTACTTTCTGTAACGACACCTTCGATCGTGAGGTAAGAAGGTAAGGATCCTCAGCCAACTGAGGGAGCTTGGCCTTCCCGTCGGTGATGCGAACCGAACGCTGTTTCTCAAGCAGTGGCCTACTTGAGATGCTGCCAATGTACCAACTTCGGTTGATTACATTGGGAGTATATAGTTAGGTAAGGGGGTATGAACAGCAACATCCCCGCACTTTGCGGTATCCCCGTGAATACGTTATCTCGATAACGTATGTTAACGTTGTCTGTACGGCGGTAATTGTACAGATGCTGTTTCTATAGTGAACAGTAATGATTGGGGACGCTTTCATGACATGCTGGCATGAAAGGTTCAGTATATACATATGGTGGTTTTCTGCAGGTACGCTAACCCCGTTACGTAAGTTGAAACGTAAGAACGACTAGTATATATATAGGGAGAGACGTATTTATATGATGCCACCGTACTTAACCGCGTAAGACCAAGATTACTTGGCAGTTATTTTTGGTTGTGAGGACGTGTAGAACGTGCATGCATCCTGACATCTTGGATTGACTTGATTGCTTTGGTTGTTACGTTGATGTACTGAAATATGTGCTTGTATCTGAATGCCTGTTTGACTTTGTGTGGTAGGAGCCAACATAATCTGCTAGGCTATCCTAGAGTGAGAAGGTCTTTTGTGAATCAAGTGAATTGGGTTATGTTTGAACCCTATCACTGATCCTAGCTTGACCGCTAAATCCAACCTTTGATCTTGCTTTGAATCTGTTTCGGCAGAATCATTGAACCCCTCCTTTGATGGTTAAACCTTGATGGTTATCATCAAATCCTTTAATCCCTTATCTAGTGATCTATCTATCCTCTCTTGGTGTTGTACCTTATATCGTTGACTAATCTGGTTACAACACCTGAGAGCTACACTTTCAATTTTTGCTCAGATGATCTTGAGTAAAATAAAAAGACTTATGGCAACAGTCATGCATCATAATACATCCCATCTTTGGTCAGTGCATGGTGTTGCATCGTCATCGACAACCCGTAGACTAACTAACGAGTGTGCCTCCGATACAACTTCGGGTTATCTTGGGTTTCTTAAGACCTATCCTGCTGCTGTTGGCACTACAGGGTTGCTATTCCTCTTTTGTGGTGGTGTTTAATCACATGACCATGATGCCGTGTCGGGACCTAAGGCCGCATGTGTGCTGCAGCCATATGATTGAGCCATTAGGGGCGCACTGGTGACTAGGTCTATGTGACGTAACCCCACTGCAAACTCTTCTTGTGCAACCTTACTAGTGTCCTAACTTTTGATCCTCGCTCAAGGATATAGAACTACCCAGGTGTTAGTTACGAGAGAACGGTTGCAGGGTGCGAGTCATGTGCATCATCAACTCATGAGGGTATGCATCATACTTCATGCATTTCATACGTGCATACATTGCAAGCATCATCATCCTTGCATTATAGTGTATGCATCATTTGGTCAGCATCATGATAATGGCATTATGTCATATGCACCATTTCGATCATGCATGAAATCCTCCATCCTCATGTTGCACCATCATTGCAATCATACATTACAACAATGCATCACATTCATGGTTATATATCGAGCATTGCACTCGGAGTAGAGCATTTTGTCATTATTCCTTGATTGCATCGGCCTAAATAGGCATGTTTTGCAATAACATCATCTAAAATTATTCAGGTAATAAACTCTGAGCAAGAATATTTCAAACATCACTTTGTCAATCCCTTGTACTATCTTTACTTGTTATCACCCGAGTTTTGTGATGAATGTCATCGACATTTATCGTCCTTATGTATAATCTCTTATCTTGTTAAACTCACCTATGTACAATCTCTTCATACTCTCGTTATACTCATCTCGCCATGCTCTCGTCATCAACCTCAATCTTCCCTGGTGTGATTGCTTCCTGTTACTTTTAATGGATGATTTGCGTTTCTTCCCTTAAAGAGTCTTTCGTCCGAATCTCGGGACGAGATTCTTTTTAGGGGGGAGGGATGTGACAGTTCGTGTATTTGTAATGCTAGGCATATATTTTGTTAGTGAAATATGTGTTTGTTAAGTGCAAGCTTGTGTATGTCTATGTGAAACTTTTGAAAATTTAAAAGTGCAAATAAAAAGGGTATTTTTGTAATTATAGAAAACCTAGGGTTGTTTTTGCAAAATATGTTTGGATGGGAGGTAATTTCGAAATAAGTAAAGGGCGGTTTCGCAAACGTGTTTTTCATATTTTATTCCCTGTAAAAAAATATATATTTATCCAAAAGTTGCATTTGAAATGCATGTGTTGAAGTATGTAAAAATTTTGGGTAAAATGGTAAAAATAATGGTATTTATGTAATTTCATAAAAGTACAAGTCCTTTTGTGCAAATATTTGATTTACAAAAATAACTTTCAAAATTTTACTCAGGACTAAGGTGTAAAAGATGCAAGTCATCATGACATATCTATCCAATCATTATGACGAGTCTATCCCGTCATTATGACGTGTCATAAATTCTTGCATTTAGGTCCTGAACATTATAAAATTACACTTTTAGGACAAAAGCAATTCAAATCCGACTTTTGTTCAAAGATTTACGTGTAAATATGCAAATTTTGAGTTTTCGAACTTGAGCCCTAAAACAATGTTATAGAGTTTGAAAAACTCTCCAACTTTCGTTTTGGGTATTTCTTCATTTGGGTTTTAAATCAACGGGAAATTTTGTGTTACACTCAGGCCCTTGCAGTTTTCTGTATTTACGTAAAGGTCCTTGGGAAATTCCATTTCCCTTTCTCCTCTGTTCCCCTTATCTCTCTGTCTGCCTTTGTTTTTTTCCCTGGCGTCTTCTTTCTCCTTCTCCACCAAGCGATGCTCATTTCCCCTGCCTCCCTTTACTGCTCTGAGCCGGCACAGGGAGCTTCTCCCTGATTTCCTCCCTCTGCGCGCTGGGGCCGGCGGGGATCGGTGCGAGCGGCGCAGGCAGATGGGCCCAGGGCGGCGGCCGCAGGAGCCAGGGCGCCAGCGCAAGGCGGGAACGAGCGCGCGCGGCGCGGCTGAGCGGCGGCCTGGCGCAGGCGGAGACGCTGCGCGGCAGGCGGACGCGTGGGCGCGCGCGCGAAGCGGAGCTGGGGCGGCGCGCGGTGTGGGCCCAGGCGTAGGCGGCAGGTGCTCGGCCGGCTTGCTGGGCGGGCGGAGGCGCGAAGCCCAGGCGCGCGGACGGCCCAGGGACGGAGCGCGGCTCGGGCGGCCGGCCGCGGGAGGGGCAGGCGCCGCGGTTCGGTGCGGCGGGCGGCTGCAGGCAGCGCGAAGCGGCATCAGCGCGAGGAGCGGGCCGTCGCTGGCGGCCCGAGCGGTGGAGCGGGGGTGAGCGCGGCCAAGCGCGGGGCGAGCGGAAGATGGAGCGGCGGCAGCGGCTCGGGTGCGGTGCGAGCGGGCGTGTGGATGGCTCGGCACAGCAGCGCGCGCGGCAGGTGCAGGAGCTGGCAGAGCGCGCGGATGCGGGAGCTGGCGGCATGGAGCAGGAGCGCGCGCGGCGCAAGCGCTAAGGGCGCGCGTAAGCGTGCGGCAAGCGGCAGCTCGGCTGGAAAGCGAGACGCTGGCGGGCAGGCGGTGGCTCGCGAACGCGCAGGGGAGCAGAGGCGAGAGGTGCGAAACGCAGGCGAGCCCGAGCGAGCTGGCGGCGGCGTGTGCTGGCGTGGCGCGGCGTGGATGCGCACAGGCGCGGTGCAGGAGCGGATCCGGCGGTGCGAGCCACGGCGTGCGAATGGGCGCGGCCAAGGGGCGCGCGGCTCGGCTGATGGCGAGCGAAGTTGGAGTGGGTGCAGCTAGTGACGCGGCTGCGCGGATGGAGTGTGCAGGTGGAGTTTTGGCGCGGCAGTTTGGCGTGAACCAGTACGAGGACAATAGGCCCCGTGTGTGGAGTATCTGATGGTAGTTTGGCGCGGGCAGCCGCAGCAAGACGTGACGCGGACCAAGAACGCAGAAGCAGTGCGGAAAGACCGGAACAAGCGACGCCGAGCCCCTGCGCAAGGACTGGCGATACGTAGCGGGACTTCTGCGTGAGAAGCGGGAACACGGTGGCGTCGACCCTAACTACGCCACGGAGATCTCTGGTGACGCAAGAGTGGCTGTATCGAGGATGCGAGCTCGCTCGCTCGTAAGATGCACGAGGGGCAACGAGCCGGAAGGAAAGATGGCGAAGCAAAGGCGACAGTTATAGCGTGGCGAATTCAAAAGGAGCAACTGCGCGGGTGTGCCGACCATGTCTCAGCGGCACACGCGCATGGGCAGTGAAGGCTTAACCCGTGAACAAGAGGACCTTGAGGTTCGCGGAGGATTTGGCATAGCGAACCAATCCGGCTCTGTCGTCTCGTCCCAGGAGTCCATGACATCCAGCAGCACCTTTCTCTCGTCGATCGCCAAGCAAGACCACAAGTTACCGCGAGGATTACCCCTTCGGCCATCTTCCACCCACGGCAACCCTTCCCGACAAACTTCTTCGTCATTTCGCGGAGTCTCGTCATCGTCGAGCTCATCTTATCGTCGCCAATCCTATTCACCGCGGGAATTCACTTCCGTTTGTTCTTCTCCACAACTAAGGTCTGCCCTGATTCTTTGAATCTTTCTAATGCCGGCGATTCCTTTGCCGGGATATCGTCGTTAACTTCCTGTTATCTGTTTTCCCCGACTAGGGACTTGATTGCTATATTTTAGAAAGTTCTAGGGTGTTCTTTGTAAAATTTCCAAAGCTTTCTGTATTTCAAATCGATGAACTTCTACAATTCATAGATTTTCGCAGGAAGTTCATAAAAATGTAAAATCAGTTTGGTTTGAAACCCTAGATCAAAATCTACAAGTTTATGTGGTGATCTTGAATTGAAAATCTTGATGTGTGGTCTAGGTCAAATGTTAGGGAATGAATGTTTTATTGTGCTTAATATTGTATGCATGTGTTGTAGCTAAGTATAGATCATCAGATGTATGTCTCAAGTACAGATGGGTGATCTTTAGTTAATCTTTTCACACAAGTACTCAAATTCCTGCCATCCAGACTCTGTCCTTGCTTTGATTGTCGTTTCCTTAAGTCTATGATATTCCCGTGTAACAGCTGTCAGTCGATACTTCTATCATCGACCGATTAGCTAATACGGTTGTTACCCTTCTAGCATCGACTACTGCCGATAAAATTCCTTTGTTCTGTCCTACATCGACTGCACAGGGTCGATGTATCGGCGAGACACCATGATCTTAGGATTCTTGCCATCGGCTGACCCAAGCCGATTTTGGTTGCTTTTCCATATCGGTTAAGCACAGCCGATCGATCCTTAGTCTTCCCTTCCTTATCCCCACATTTCTATCAGTCGATTTATCGACTGAGAGATCGGCTATCTGTATCTATCAGTCATGTATCCTCAATCACACCCAGTTATCTAGAATAACACTTAAGCACATCTCAGTAAGACACAACCACTTAAGGAATCATTCTTCTGCCAAAGTAATCGACGCTTCCATCAATCATCTAGGAACCGATGCACCTTTCCATCGGCTAAACCCTCGTTGTTTCCAATCGACTCTGTTGTAACCCTCAACAAGTAGCTGTTTCTAGTTAGTTATTCCTCCTAAAGCTCTGTCTAAGTTTAGTTCAAATCTTTTTGATTGTTATGTGAATAGTGTGTTATATGAGTGTTGGATTACAACTTTGTTGTGAAGTAAAATAGTTTTGAGTGCATACTTGAATGTGATGTTGCATTACATGTAGATACGACTACGTTCGGCAACGGTACCTGCGAGATCTCCCCGGAGTTTATGGAGGATGTTCTGAAGATCAAGTAAATGTCACCAAGGGAATATCGGAAGCCCCGAACCAAAGTTCGGGAGATATTAACATTCCTAACTTCAGACTCACCAGTAAAGGCAAGCCCCGGACATAACCTACTATTTTATTACACTGCAATCTATATCTATTTACGTATTCTATGCATTAAGTTCTTAGGAATTGCTTGAAAACCCTAGTTGCATTTTCCCTAAGAACCAATGTGATGAATACTAGTACTTGAGTCCGACTAGCTGCTATGCTAATAAGGCCGGTAGAAGTCGGGTGATTTCCTGTCACTCGCGCGATATAGGAGTTGTAATGATTACATTCCTGTTATCACTATAAGGATGCCGGACGGGAGTTTAGTGAGGTATCATGGTTGAGGTGATACCCCGTCTGTGTTGTTGAATTGGATAAGGCCGCGGGGTGTGTTAGCGGTGGTTAAGCGTTTGAAAGTACTAACCACATGCCGTGAGTTATAGGTAAGCGGCAAGCCTAGTAGCCAATCGGCCCGAGGAGTGGACATACCTCCCACCACTCGATTTGCTTCTTCTGGTTACTTATGTTCGACTGAGGAATACGTGTTGCAAGGGCAACCAGGAATACGGGTTTTGTAGTCGCGCTACAGACGTATGTCCTGCACGAGTGATGTGCGTATGTTCCTGCAGTCGCTTGTGGTGGCTCTGATCCACGAGTCGGAATGAAAGGCAAACGGTTGCTTCGGAACGACTCTTTGGTGTTCCAAGCGTGTGTGTTAGGTTTACCTTGCAAGGTTGAAAATTCGATTCAGAATCGTCCGCCTCTCACGAAGATTGAGACTGCTTAATCCCTTTATCACACAGAGTAACAAGAGCAACTATATGATGAGTAATACTGATGGTTGAGATAAAGATCCTACCATGCTTGAGTAGTTATAGGTGCTCACCTAGAAAGGATAATCAACTAGAACCTGAAAGGTAAAAGTTGAAATTAAGGATCTACTCTTTGTTGCTTTTCAGCTGAAACTAAACCCAGAACCATTATAAGCTTTCATAGTCTAGTTATGGGCTAAGTATACCCAATTCCGGGTAAGCCTTGCTGAGTATTAGTATACTCAGCCTTGCTAGTTGTATGTTTTTCAGGTGATATCTGTGAAGACCCTACTCTTCCCTTGCCTTGGCCCTGTGCTCTTTCAGAAGGTTGGTCCGTGGAATGGGATCCGTCCCCGGCCAGCACTGGAGATAACGAGTGATGTCGTGCTCGGGCTTAGCATGACATCCGTCTTAACGACGTGTTGTAATCATCGTGTATGTTTTCCGCTGCTAAAAACCATAGTTTTATCAGTTTGTAATCTTTTCTCTGAATTTGAAATTTTCTCTGTGATGTAAAATGTGATGGTGATTGTATCTCTGGACTCACCTTCGTGTGAGGTAACCTTATTTGATCCTGTGTATCGGTGGTTTATCGGGATGTTACCCGACAGGCCAAGGGATTATACCGTTTGAAGCACGTTGGAGCCCTCGGAAGTGGACTCGCGTACTTGAGCCGGTATAATTCAGGTTGGTTCTGCCACAAGGGGGGGCTCTGCTGGCGGCCGCGCTCGGCGGGGGGCCTCCTGCGGGGGCGGGCGGCGCTGGGGGGGCCTGCGGGCGGGCGGCGCTCGACGGCGAGGCGAGGGAGGGGAGGGGGCTCTGCTGGCGGCGGCGCTCGGGGTGGAGGGGGGCTGCGGCGGCCGTTGGCCTCGGCTGCGGGCGGCGCTCGACGCCAGGGGGAGGCTCTGCCGCGGGCGGCGCTCGGGGGGGGGGGGGGGGGGGCTCTGCGGCGTGCGGGCGCGGGCCCTGCGGGTAGGAGGCGGCGCTCGGGCGCGGGGGGGTGGGGAGGGGGGGCGGGGGCGCTCTGCGTCGGCCGGCGCTCGGCGGCGGGGCGAGGGGCGGCGGGGAGCGGCCGGCGGCGGAGCGGGGGGGACCTGGCGCCCTGGCGGCGCGGGGGTGGGGGCGCGGAGGTTGGGGGCGGGGGCCAGCCGCACGCGCGGGGCCGGGCTGGCTGGGGGGGAGGAAGCGCGCCGGTGGGCCGGATGGTGGGCCGGAGGGTGGGCGGGATACAAGTGGGCCGGTTGGATGGGTGATCTGCTGGACCATTTAGCACCAGAGCCTGTTTCGCCCCACCTAGTGTTTAATTTTTTTCTAATTTTGCAGTGTACTCTGTATGTTTCAAAAATTGAGGTGGGGCGATGGCCCACCTTGCCCCCATTGTGGGTCCGCCCCTGCAACGGAGCACCTTAACGGAGTGATAACACACACTTACCTATACAAATACAATTTACACCGTGGACCAAAGCGTGCAGCAACGTACTAGCTAGGTACATACTGCTCTCCTTTTGTCTCAATGGCGTCGATGTCATGCAAATGCATTTCGTTTCTGAATCCATCTTTTATTAGAAACATATCACTTATAATACAGATCAGACAGTATTTAGTTTATCCGGACAGGGAAGCGAGCGAAAAGCGTTGACAGTACTTTCCCTGTGTCGTTTTACTGTAAAGCAAGCTCCTGTTTTCCGTTCCAGAGTGATTGTCTGGGACTCTGGAACACATACAGTATATATGCGTCGTACTTTGAAAATCAATGAAAACAAGCTACGTACACACTAACTGCTTTGTAATTATGCAGGATAAAACTTACAGCAAATCAAACTGCCATGTGTTCATTTTCCATAACAACCACTGTTATTATTCCAGAAAAAAAAACCGAGCGCCCATTTCTCAGGGTTCACATGAGGGCCTCCACCTCTCAGCTCAAGGAGAAAAAGAACAGCCTCAATGCATGGGAAATACCACAAGGATCGGATAATACAAACACAGGCACACGCACAAGCCACACCAATGCGCAATGGAAAGGTCAGGTCAACACTCACCTCGCGTAGCAACCCGAACACATTGAAAGGACGCCGCCTGCACCGCCGGGATGCACGACCTCTCATTTTTGTACGTAGGCGTCGTTGCCATTGTTATCGTATCTGGCGTGATGTCCTGAACAAAACGGGTGGATTTACAAATAATAAAGATGCTACTATATATCTATACTGCAAGAATCAAAAAACAGAGAAGAAGTTGACCAGTTCTTACCTTGCTTTGGTAATGTGTTCCTCATCATCATAGCAGCTGGGGGCAGTGTCTGCTACTGGTGCTGGGGTTGGAGTTGGACTGCATGCACTGGAGCGATCTCGTCGCTTCCGGCACCACCTTGCCGGTCGTCGGAGGAGCTGTTCGCTGTGCTCCGGCGGCGAAGGTCGTCGTCGTCAGGCGCGTCCCTAGGGTGATGATGGTCGATTGCGTCGCCAACGATGAGGGGCAGTATGATGAGGTGGTAGACGACGACCCGCAGGAAGATGATGAGGCAGAACGCCTGCCCATGGTAGCTGCCGATGTGTGTGTGCTTGCGTTGTGTGTGGTAGGGTGGAACCGCAGCCAATGTTGAGCCCACTGGTTTGGTACTTGTGTTCTCCAACAATGACTTCTTTTCATCAACAAGGGCTAACTACACCTTTCCCTCTAAAAAATCTCAACTTAGTCTTGTGTACAATAAAAAACTCTAATAAATAAATTTGGATGAAATCAAAACGAAATGCGACCATTATATATGATATTCCCCTTTTTGCAGCCCCACCATCTGTTAGCTAGAAGGTCAGCGTCCCTTTCGTGATTTTCCTTTTACCCCTTTATTAAGAAAAAAATAAGAATACTGTGGCGGTTAGGGGGAAAACGAAAGCATAAGCATGAACCATGAACTACCACTATTCTTATATACGGATCCGAGTTACTAGTTAGGTGCATCATCTGGTAGTGTTCTAATGTTCCAGGGGCAACAGCCCTGATCTAGATGCATTCGACATAGGATCAAAAATGTATATCTCGATCCTATTTCAAGGTCCTAATTCTTATTTCTTCTTTTCTCGACGAACTTTGCCATCTCTCTCTAACCGCACCGCATAGCAGCTTCAGATTCCACGTCAAGATCATCCACCCATTTCTTTGTGTTTGTCTGAGATGTCTGGTGGGAATAAAATATTCACAGATATTTAATTATCAAATCTGGTCATCTGAAAGGCAGGTCAGGGATGGCGTTCAAAGTTTGATGGGTTATGAAATGGTTAAGATCTGATGCCTGATGGTACGTGATTTAGATTAATTTTTCAGAGGATATATAGAATTATTCCACAATCCATATATAGTAATTTGATTCTTAGTTATGGAACAACATAATATATAGTCGATGGCAGAAATGTCAAAGTTTGCTGTTAAGATTATTATAAAGGCCAGGTTCAGTGATGCTTACATCATGCAAACGGTGTTTCACTTCTGAACACATAATACTAGCAAGGTGTCGCGCAAATTGCGCGGATAGCTAGTTCTTTTTCCAATCTTTAAATTTTTTCAGGTGGTGTTATTGTAATTGTTTTTTCAGACAGTCCCAACTAAGGTGTTATTTATATCTCAGAATCCGATCCATGTTGATTTTTTCCTCTTCTTTCTTTTTTATCTTAGTTGTTCCATGTAACCTATTGCTACTACATTATACGTCTCCACGGTCATTCCAATGAAATTATTTTCTAATGTTGTCACGCTCCCTAAATTGCATAGTAATGGTCTATTTTGTACGATTTGGCTCCTTCTAAAATGACTTTAACCTTGACTTTAATAGTGAAATCAATGTTATTTTTGAGCTGAAGCCGTTTTAAAAAATATTTAGCAAATTAAAATAGCTTTCTTAACAATAATCTAGTAATTTTAAAAATACTTTGGAGCTTAAGAAGGAAGAAGAAGCCGGTGAAGCCACTTTTCCGGCTCCTCCTCTCTATTGTAAGATGTTATGGGGCTTTAGTCAGATTATTGCGTGAAGCCATTTTATTTTTACTTATTTAGTAGAACTTCACCAAAAGTTATTGGAGAATTCATTGAAGAAGACCCAGCAAACATACCCTAACAATCTTAAGGGTCACTTGTGGTATCCTTAAATGGCATTGGTGTTTCAGATGTTGATAATGTGATGAAGGGCATGTCAAGGCTCAATGAACGCCATGGTAGCCACTACGGAGCTACGCATCCATGAGGATTGATTTCTAATATTTAATATTTGTTTATTTGTTCAAAGCTTAACTTGAAGCAGAAGCATGTATTATCTTTCTACAGTTTTTCAACCTAATATTAATTAGTAAAACTAAAGGTCAGAATGGGGCAATTGCCATGACATAGTTGATGCACTCTACAGTGCCAGACAACTGCTCAAGCAAGTCATACACATACGTAATCAAGATAATGGATATCTAGTTATTATAAAAGCAGCAAAGGAGCGAACTGAGCGCAACTCAGCTGGTAAGGTTCCTTATGATGGAACCTGTCCATCCGGGTTCGAGACCTAGACTCAACACTGGTGCTCGTATTTTCCTGGATTATTCCAGGATTTAACCGGCGCTATTCTTTCAGTGGTAGGCGATATGCCCATCGACAGCGAGGCGCCTAGGATTAGTCGGCTCAGTCTCTTGGAGGTGCTTATAGGGATAGGATTGCATATGTGTATTCATGGGGATGAGTGGGCGTACGTATTTGTAAGCTTCCGCAATCTGTGTTTCTAAAAAAAATAGCAAATAAAGGTATACCAGTAGTGTCGGTAGGACGAAAAATTTAGGTACCTTGCTCTTTATTTAAATAGTTTGCTTCTAATTATCATTGGAAACTGAAATACCATTTTTCGTTATTTCCTTATAATTACTTATTTATTTATTTGTTATTTGCATGGATATTTTATTTCACCCCAAATTTATCTAGAGTAGTACAATTTTTTTATTGATTTAATATTAAGTTAAAGTATATATTAATAATGTCATCAAATCTTTTTGATTAACCTAAACCATTAGATTATCATAAAGTCGAATTTTTTATTACTTTACTTTTATATTAAAGTATATATCAATCGTATTCAACAAACTTTGTGCGTGCGCACGTGTGTGCGTGTGTGGCTCACTTATCATCGAGCTCATGGCTGAGCTCACGGTAGACGGCACTTAAGAGGCTGCCTAGTTTTCTACTTATTTGTTTGATTCTAAAATTATGTATTTATTGGATGTATTTAATATGAACTCTTTAGGAAAGTTTAGACCGTTGGATCTTCATAAATCCAACGGTATATTTTTTTATTTTTTGATTATCGTGATAATTTCTAGCTACTCTTGGCGAACATGGTGATTTTTTAACACTATTATATTAAGATAATAATAGATTAAGATGTATTCAGAGTATTTTGCTGGAACATCTTAATACTCTGAGGCGATGAAAGAAGCTGCTTGCAAGTTGATCATGTATTTATTTTCCATAACAACCACTCCAGAATAAAACCTAATGCAGCTCCATACAAGGACACACTGCAGCTCAGTTGAAGGGGGAAAGAGCATAGCCTCGATGGGAAATTTCAGAAAGAGAACACGCACGCACACAAATCTTGGCACGGGCACAACACGTACAAGCCAATGGAATGGTGACGTGGATCATCAACACCTCACCTAGCAACAGAAACACATAAAAGGACGCCGCCGCCGGGATACACCACCCCTTATGTTTGCCCTACTGCCCTGATCAAAATGGCCGCCATTATCTGCAGGTTGCCGCCGTAAAACTTGGTCGGGATGATGATAGCCTGCAAAACAATTTTGGTAGGAGTTGGGGCATACAATACAAAGTTGAGCTAGTTTTCATCTAACTTCTGAGTAATTTGTTTTAATTTTTGTCTACATCGCGTGAGGAGTGAGGACATGCTAGTCCTATATATATAGGAAATTAAACGGTTGGGACATTTTGCTGTGATTGGCTAAAAGCTCCATCTTGAAACATGCCGTAGAATTGCAAAAAGGAAGAAGAAGTCGCCGCTAGGTTTCATTAGCAGCAGGTCATACCTTGGTTTGGTAATGCGTTGTTCGTCGCTTGTGGCAGTTGGTGATGGGGAGTCGAACGGAAGTGGCCATCAGGCGCCCTTGCCACGATGCTGTCATTTCGCTGCACGGCTTCGCCGGACCAATGAGAGGTTGACGACGATGCTACCGCAGCAGCCTGCTGACCTCTTCTGCCATGATCGTTTGCGACCGTGCCTGAGCACGTTTTTTTTCGGAGAAGCAAAGTGATCACAAGAGAAATAACGATGAACCGAAGTTCACGCGACCAAAAGGAAAAGAAAAAGACCGTAGCAAAAAAAAAACATGTTCTGCCATGATTGTAACTGGTGGAGAAGGAATGCCGAGATGGGATATAACTTGGACGGATGCTGGAACCACGCGAACTTCCTGTACGGGCAGCTGAAAAACCATGCCGAGCGGTTCTTGTCCCGGAGAGGAGGAAGGATGCTCTGGAAGACATGGAGGACGAAGAGCCAGCGCTGTGAGAACCATTACTGCTCATGGCGGACGGCGAGGTGTGTGCTTGTATGGTAGAGAGGGAGGCTATGAAATCTCAAGGCCAGGGTGTTGCTGATATTAACTCGAGACAAATTGGAGAGAGGAATACGCTTGGATCTGATGAATTCTCAAGGCCAGGGTGTTGCGTGATTTGCCCGGTTATTTATGATTTGGATGATGAATTAGTTCGCTGTTGAATCCGTATACGTGGGTCTCCAAGTGTTTAGTTACTTGCGTGCAGAGTTAGACGATGTATACAAAAACCGTTGACCAAATGGTTGCAGATTGTGGCTTGTGACCTGCCTTAACTGTGTATCCCCTATTTATGGACAGCCCAACTTTTGTCCCAAAAAAACAGAGGTTGTGCAGCAAACAAAACAATGTTTTTTTCAGATGGTGTGGATCCTGAAAATGAAGATTTCTATGTGATGCTTGTTTAGAATTTCAGCTACCGAGCCCTGTTTGATAAAACTGATATGCCCAGGGGGCCAAGCGTCTCCGCCGATAGCAGCATCTGCAAAGTTCCTTGCCGGTTTCAGAGTCTGATGTGGGGTTTGATACTCTGCTCGCATGACGGCAACCTTCCATTGGTGGAGCAGAACCTCAGTTTCTTTATCAAGCTCAGGTGTCTTCCCTGAATGTCGGACAGAGTCTAAACGCTGTTGGGAGCAAATGTCAGGGGAGCATTCCCCAGTTCCCCTGCCATTGCTTTTACTTTTGTGCTCAAGGTTGGCAAAATATGCTGGGGAACTTCCACTAATACATATGGGGGGATCACCTTCTCAATTAGTAGAATCCGCCGCATGAATTAGTCATCTAGTTTCATCTAATCAGTGTTGCGCCATTTTATGCTATTTGGTTCTGGATCTGTTCAATTGAACATGATTCTTTACCATGCTTGCTTGTTCAACGCAGAAGCATGAGCTCCTACTGGTCCCTCCAAGCATCATCATCAACTTCTCATGCAACACACATATGTATCATGTGTGCGTATGAATTAATGTACGTACTCCCTCCGTATCTGAAAAGGAAGTCATTCTGGAGATCGACTCGTTTGCGAAAAGGAAGTCGCTCCGCGCTCGTGGCCGCGAAGATGGACGCGTTTGCCCCTGCCTCGATTGCCGTCCGCACCGCTCCGCTCATTTACGCGGCCGCTCCGTGCCTCGTTTCCCATCCGCACCGCTCCGCGCTTCCTCGTTTCTCATCCGCGCCGCGCCATCTTAATCGTCGTCCGCTCGCGTCTCTTCGCCGCTTCCTCGCACTCGCCCCTTCCTCGCCTCGCCGCTTCCTCGCGCGCCCATGGATGCGGCGGCGGACTCTGTGACGTCGGAGGAGTTGGCGCCGGACTCCATGGAGATAGCGACGGTGGACAGCCTCGAGCAGGACTCCAAGATCCTTGCTGCTGGCGCCATGGAGACAACGACGGAGGACGGCCTTGAGCAGCAATCCTTACTGCCGGAGTCCCAACCTGCGCTCTGTGTTCGCTGCGGCACTACCCACGATGACAACGACGTTGAATGCTGTCGTCTAGCTCGCCGTCTCACTAGTAGGCACCGGCGGAGCCTCTTTAGGGCCACAGTGAGCTCCCCCCGCCCCTCTACGGACCAACAATTTATGTTTGACATATGCATCTGCAGCAGATCATGCAGGAAGGATGGAAGCCTATATTTATTGCGTGCGCACTACTCGTGCATATCTGCATGGCTGCATGCATGTATATTCTCCTATGCATTTTGACTTTCATCAAATAGTTCATTTGCTAGTTTGGATATTATTACTACCAGCGCTAGTCCATATTAGTATCAATTAGTTAATCATCAGTTTTATCTGCTTACCTACTGTAATTCAGATTTGCTTCTTTTATCTTTTTTTCTTGCTTCTAAAGTCTAAACCTCAAGAGCTGCTTCCCTAAAAATCATCCATTTCCTAGTTTGTATAACTTTTATTTAGAGCAGGCGCTAATACTAGGCAATAGGCATGATATACTGTAGCAATCGGCCCCCTATGGATTGACTCCCAGCTCCGCCACTGCTAGCGAGTGTGCCTCAACAGCATTTAGTTGTTTTTGTATGATTTAATCTAGGAGCCTCAACAGCATGTTCTAGTTGTAAAAAAAAAAACAAACACACTCGATCCAACGATAGAAGATGTGTGTACTATTCAAAAAAAAAAACACTAGCGTAATTAAAAAAGCAAGCAAGGTTTATCTTACCAGCGAGGTTTTGTACAAAATCAAAATCAACTGCACCATATTCGTCCAATGGCAAGTCCAAATCAAATCCTATCCAAAAAGAAGCATTGAACTAGTAAGAAATGAACTGGCTATGTGAAACAGGAATCTATGAGACATTACCGTTGCCGGTTTCCAACGGAAGCTCGTTGAGGTCGAACCCACCATTACCGTCTTCGTCTTCCAGTGGCCATGCTGTGTGACTCTAAGCTAGCAAATGAACTCGCTCGTTCCTGTCCAGGCGAGTTGCACGGGCGCAACTTAAATAGCAGCGCGCGCCATGCATCCAAACCGGCGCCGACTCGCTGCCCTAACCAATCAAAGCTGTGTGCGTTTGTTGTCTAGGATACACCTGCAACTGCATTAAATAGGGGTAGACAGGGAAAACTCTACCTTTATTAATCACTTCTTGGTATGCTAAATGCTGTCCTAAACGACTTTCTTTACCAGTATGGAGGGAGTATGTATTTATGTGTGCAACACACATATGCATACATGTGTTTATGCCCGTGCGCCTGGTCTATTCATGTGTGACCCCATGCTATTCATTTATCATCGTATGGTACATATAATTTCGGATGACAGGTTGCAACCTCATGTTGCAAAACTCCATGAGCTTAATAGACATAGATAGGATCATATCCCCACAACGTCTGACACAAAAAGAAGAAATATCTGGCTCTTTGGATACACCTAGATTAAATCGTACAAAAACAACTAAATAAGAAGCATATATTTATCACTAGAGCATAGGAATCTGATGTTTTACAACATGCCACAACCAAAACTAGTTTGCCAACCTATCACATTGTCAAAACACAGAGACAACATCAATTGTGCAACCTTTATAGTCGCTACAAAACGGGCAAAAACCATCCTGTGGTCACTGGCTTAAATGTTTCTCTTGTATAAACAAAACTTTATGGAGGGGTGTCCAAAAGCTTCTGGAGGTCACCTATTACATCACAAACATAAAGTGGAGACTACACTTCTTGCCCATAGTGACCTTGATTCCTCCATTTTCCGCTAACAGCCCATCGATTATGCTACAAAGATCCTGCATGCACCATGTTACAAAAAGTAAGTAAATATTCCTTTTCGTCTGAGTGATTCTGTTACAAGAAAAAAAATATATACCTCGCAAAAGATTCAGCAAATCTGCCCTCTTATAGTGTTCATTCCTTGCTGCTAGCATGGTGAAATTTATGAATCTAAATGTACTATAATTACGCAGCAGTCTGCCTCAGATATTCTTTTTCCTGTCACTAATTGTAGTAAAATCATTCACACATATCTGTCTTCTTGCCAAACCTGTCCGATGATTGATCCATTTTCTGACTGACATCATAATCTTCTTTTCTGTTCCAGTCAAATGATGCTGTCCCTTTGGCCACTCCAAGTCTATAGCCAGCAGATTGTCTCCCACACACACAGTTCTTAGACAAGTTTGCAATATCCTGCTGCAGCAAGGAACCAAACACACCAACTCTAGGATGAGGTCGGAAAGGTCTACACAAATCCTGCTGGACATTATGCCGTGATAAGTCTTCCAGTGTCAATGGAACCTCTTCAATTAGAAGACTTCCGTATGATGCGCTGAGTGATGTTTGGTACTGGCTATGTGCATACTGGGAACCCATCCAGTTTGTATTAGGTACTTCATAGTTTAGAAACCCTAATGCACTTGATGAATCCATCAGTCTTGGAAGATGCATCGCAGGCATGGTTTCCCCTGGATACAAGCCTGACTGTCCAGCCATTCCTCCATCGCACAAGTCATTAGCTCCCATGGTTGGTTCCGTCGGAAAACTTATCCGGGACACTTCAGCAATGTTCTGAGGATGTGAAAATGTGGATGAGCCACATGCAATTGTCACTTCTTGTTCCATGTGTGAATGTGATTGTTCTTCCTGGAGACACTTCAGAAGGTCAGGAATATGTAATGTCGTCGGGTGCACATCGTCGACAGCACCTGTGAGGGATGCAGTCTGAACCTGTAATAATGAGCTCTCCATATGTGGTGTGGGAGGAGAGCTCTCAGTGGTCTCATCACCATTCCGGGCACTGGCACTTGGCTGTAATTTCCTCTTTATGAAAATAGTTGATTCACCCTTCGACAAGAACATCTGTTTGGAGTTCTCAGTAACATTGTTGTACTGATCATCATCCTTCATATTTTCCTCCAGGTTACTATTCTGCTTGTTTTCGTCAGCATGGTTGGCACTATTAGTCGACAACAGTTTTTCCTGGTTCAAATTCCCAAATGAGGATGCAAAATCTTGATGCACATCTTTATCGGCAGGACACTCTACCTGGTCACTCTCTGTAATCTCTGATAATAGCCTCTTCTTTCCTGACCTTCTCTGATAAACCTTGAGATGTGAAATATCATTTCTTTTTGAAGATGCTTCATGTTGAACCCTGTTGTAGACTTGATTGCCACTGTGAACGTTGGAGTGCCTCAATATTGGTTTAGGGACACCTGACACATTGCATGCACTATTCACATCATGATTACTAGATGAGGCCTGTAAATCTGGAGATATAATTAACATCAAAATATCAAATGATTAGGTTATTGTACACAAATAAAAGTTATAGACATAGAAAATGTAGAAAACACTTAACAACTTATGGCTAAAGCAGCTATGTATCTTCTTCTAGTCCAGCAAGTTCACAATACCTTTCATGGCGGGATAAACATTTTCCTCAATAACTCCTTTGTTGCTGGAAGAAGGTAGATGCATTTAATCGCTTTCTTGAGAACACTTCGAAGGAGTTGTTCGACCAGCACTACTAGGCATAAATGACCGAATAAATGAAATGGAGCAACCATCCTGATTCACAGAAATAGTTCTGGATTTTGTTCCATGATATGCATTTTGAACTTTCTTCAAACAATTTGGGCAGTTCCATCGTCGAAACTGCCCCCTGAAATTGGACACAGATATTTGCATTTTTCTTCATCGTGCTTCTGGCCATAAAATATCTGAGACAACTTTGGATCCTTTAGCTGAAGCAAAGCGATACAACTTCTGTAAGGAGCAGAAATGATCCATGAATAAGAAAATAATGTTTGCACCAATAATGAGAAGATATTGAAGGGCTTCAAAATCATGAGTAGCTACGCACGTTATACTCACATGAAAAGACAGCGATTGAAGGCTACAAAATCAAGACTATATCAAACCGTTTTCAAATAAGCACACAATTCTAGGTGTATACTAATTAAGTTGCAATACTAATACATAGAAATATTATTTCAGAGATAAAAGCGCTGAGAACTATGCAGATTCTTCACACACACACACACACATGCACGCACTCACGCGCGCGAGCGCATACACACACACACACACAGAGAGAGAGAGAGAATTTGCAAACTAAGACCGAAACACTAGTTTTATCATGAAAATGAAAAGATAACCTTTTGTGAAGAGCAAAATTATGAGCGAAGCAGTAGGAGAATATTAACTGGGCAACATGTGACATATTAACAATAACGGATTAGACTAATGAAGGAGTTGTTTTAAGAAACAAAATGTGGCAACTAGTTTGCAAAAAAAATGGAAATAGGTTTATCAGAATGGAAGTATTAAAGAAAAACAAAATCATATAAACATGGAGAGAAAAACTGTTCCAGTTAACCACTTCGTATATGTATAGGAAAATGGTAGCTAAATTTTAGGCAATACTATAGATATGAGAAATGCACAAGGAATATATGTTTCTTCCAATACGTGAACGGATATATGGTGTTTTTTTCAGCAGGGAGACCCTACTGAATTTTTAGAAATTTAAGATATATATAATATATGTACGCCTAGGCGAAAAGACAAAGGCAAAACAGACTTTAATGAAACTTACAAAACCAAGTTTCTAAATCTACTTTCAAAGAGGGCTTGCCCTTTAAAGGATCAAAGAAAATTCCTCTTTGAACAGGGCCTTCCGACCCTAAGGGAAAGCAAAGCACACCACCATAACAAACAATCTCATTGTTATGTCTATAGAAATATAGGAGGAAAATAAGCAGATACACCTAACTGAAATAGATATGCATCCATATATATATATATATATATGTATATCCTGAAGATTAGGAGTTCTCTAGATGATAACGAATTAAGAGTACACAAAATTGAAGAAAAAACACATCAAACAGAAATGAAAAAATGTCAATAATTAAGAGAAACATAAGTTAACAAAACTCATGACTACAACTTCAAATGGATATATAAATTTTTCATACATCCATCTGCACATATAGAAAAGATGTTACCTTATGGAGAAATGATTACACTGCTGCTCTGCTGGTCTGTCATCAGGTTCACTATTTGTACTTGGACATCTTGATTCCTCCTGTGCTCTTGTTCTTCTAGATGCACCCTTTCCATTGGGACAAACAAAGCAGCAAACAGAATCTCAACCTCCTACACACAAGGAATAGATGTTATAACATAGAGTGGATATTGATCTGTGCTTTAATTTGCAAGAGACTATAAAGGTTGATTTCACAATCACAGAACAGAAACTTTGCATGGAATTTGACTCCTAGGGGGTGGGAGTGTGCTTTAGGGTGTGAAACCGGGCAACTTGGTGCTACTGAAATGGAGTGTGAAGAAAAAAAATTCAAGCATCAATATTCCCAATAGATGTGTCACTCCTTTCAATGGGAGGTTGGCCCAGCATAGAATGAATGAAACCTGCATTTCTACTAAAACTTTTTATATAAAAAGTCTTGAGAACTGAAGGACCCCTTTTATTGGGAGGAGACACTACTACAAAAACTACCTCTACTGTGGATACAGAACTATTTTTATCGTCATTAGTCCCCACACTATCATAGTCGGTTTGGGAGCTAATGGAAAAACTAATTTCAAAGTTGTTTGTAGCCATGAACCAACTTTCATGTATTTTGTTTAAAAAAGATTTTTAGTTCAAGAAAAATAGAAAAGTTAACTCTATGCACCAGAAGGCTACTAGTGGCACCATCACCACTCACATAGTTAGACCATTTTATGAATAAAATGGACTGAAATGGTCAAACTCGCAACCTTATGCTTCGCAATGCCCCCCCCCCCCGCCAAAAAAAAGAAACCACATATGCTTTGTATGTGTTCATATGCAACATGTTAATCATCATTTTAATGAAAATAACCCAATAGGTGTAGAATAGAACATCACAAAATGGATTTACACTAAGAATAAACCTCAACCAAACCAGCTGAGAAAACCCAACGCCAGGCTCACCCTATAAGTCCAGACCCTTACCTAGGCTGACGACCACTGCCACAATACCCTCTTGTAGGACCACAGTGTTACCAAAGGCTGGCACCTAGCAATAGTTTTTGGGGAGGCCCAGTGAGGGATTCATTTGAATTTTTAAAGTAGAGCTACAAATTTGGACCAAATATATCCTAAACCAACAGTTCTTGGGCTAGAATTGATTGTAAAGATAAGTGATTATCAAAGTCGATAGTACCTCGAACATCTTTTGGTCCTCTAGAGATGACTGAATGGCAGGAACTAGTGGATCTGTTGCCAACAGTGGAGTTACATGAAGAAATGGATACATTGAGCTGGGTTCAGGAAAGATTAGAGAATTTTTCTACCACTTCTTAGTATGATAGTAGAATGCTTGGAGTAAGGAAAGC
>NW_020356388.1:0-40608 GCF_002211085.1 Panicum hallii
AACCCAAAACCCTAACCCGAACATAGCTCTCCGGAGAAGATAGTGTGCTACGGGAGGAGGTGCTTGCCGAAAAGAAGTTGCAGCCTAGAGTTACTTTCTTCTCTTTTATGTCACTTCTTTATGTGTGGAGTTACTTTCTTCTTCTCTTTTGTTACTTCATTGTGTGTGTTCATAAAACTAACAAGGAGGGCTCTCCAGATACCCTTAAATCGAGAGGGTTCTTTGTGTAGTTTATAGGTATTAATATTTATATATATTTTGTGATGTGCCTTTTCTTCCGAGCAAGATTTTTTTTGGCCAATGAAAGAAAACTTTATTACATCCTCAATATGGTGTTACAATCTTGACCAATAAATGCTCAAGACACACGGACAATGGTAACGCCATACAGCACTATGACTAAAACATTTTAATAGATGGGATAATTAGATTTTCTTTTATTTTGTTTAAACCCATACCCTTCCTTTCTTTTCCCTTTTTCCCTTCCCTTCTTCATTTTTCATTCTTTGGTCCAAACCAGCCCCGGCCGCCCATCCTCACCCTAGCCCAGCTGCCCCCTCTCTGCTCTCCCCCTTCCCTCTACTCGTCCTAGCTCGCTACCCCAGCCCAACCTGTTCTCCCTCTCTCACTGACCCGCTCGCTCGTTGGTCTTTTCCGCAACCTCATCTTGTCCCGAACGCATGGCCAGTCTGAGCCGAGCACGTCGTGCCGGCCGTCCCTTGGCCCGCACGTAAACATAGATGTGCCCTCTATAAAACCAAGCCGAGACACCTCCCTCTCCGCGCCGAGCCGCAGCTGATGCCTAGCCCTAACCCTAGTGTCGCCTCTGCACTCAAGCTCATCGCCGTCATTGCTCTCGCTTCGGTCAACCACTTTGCCACCTTTTGCGATGACCACAAGCCACCTTCTCGAGCTTTGCGACATGGTAAGGATCCTCAACAACCGATTTTCCCCATATCCCTTGCTATCGGTCGAGCAACATTGCTCACTGGAGCACCCGAGCCGCCTCTCGCCATCGCCCCGCCTCTCCGGCATGTAAAACCCTTGTAGCAACCCCTCCGTCATCTTCCCGAGCTCCCAAGCTTGCTCCCCGTCTACCCCCTTCGAAAATCGTGCACCAAGCCCCTAAACTGTCGTCTCTGGTAACCCACTATCATCGGCGTCGCTATCTCTGACGTCCCGCTGCCAACTGCAAGCAGCCACGCACCAAAACCGTCCATTCCTGATCCAGAGATTCCATAGGGGTTAATACCAGCTGTTGGTTTTTTTGAAGAAAACCGCCTAGGTTTTTAGGAAATAAACCCCTGACTAGTTCAAAAGTAATTAGTTTTAGATCCTATTTCTTTTGTTTAGACCCCTAATCTTTAAGGAAATTAGGTTTTATACAAATTAGGTTTTAGACCTCGATTTCTTCATTTATAGCCCTGTTAGTGTTGGTATTTGTTACGGTCATAGATAAATCCACAAGCGCACGGAATATAGTTGTAGTATTTTACTAGTGAGTAATCTTTGGTGTCGTATTTATATTTTGCAGGGAAGATGGTGGTTATAGAATGGATAAGTTGATGATTAATTCTTGATTGAATATTCAATGTACAAATAGGGGTAAGTATAATATATGGATAGAGGTAGTGTGACACACGAGTTAAATCAAGCTCAAACTCATGAATAGGCATAGGCAGGAAGAAAGGAAGAAGAGAACTACTTGGGACTTAAGTACTCCTATCTAAACATACAACTTATATTGTACACATACACACATACACATGATTAAGCCTCAGCTCTAGGCTCCCAGATACTACCAGGAGAACCGCACATGACTCTTCCTAGGAGCCCGCTCCCCGACATCTCGTATTCCAAGGCGGAAAGCTTCTAGGGTTCCAAATCCAATCTGACCCTCCCCGGCCCCCATCACCCGCCAAGTCGATGAGCTCTCCATCAATGACTTGGCCTAGAGCCATGTCATGATGACCCGTCGCTGATGAGAGCGCTGATGACATCATCTCCAGGGTGAATCATGTCAGCCTCTCCATCGCCGAGTGCATTGAGCTCGCGGAGGCTGCGCTCTGCCGCCCGAACGACTCGGCTCGCCGAATTTCACATGGACTTCGCAACAACTCTGTGTTTTACTTGGACTAGATTCAAGTATCCATGGAGAATCTTCGCGTTTTCGATCTGGTCCAACTCAGCATTGACCAGATCCGATCTGAATTGGTCTCAGGACCAGCAATCGGGTACCAGAAGGCGTTGTTCACCCTCCCACCCAACAGCGTGAACTCACCAGACCGGCGTCAGATCTCTATCGTCTCCTCTGACCAAGCATGTAGCTGACAGTCACAATGCTAGGGTTGCACCTCATTGACCCACTCCACCAATTCTGCGGAACCTCGATGATTACTTCATCCTGGAGTGCGACAGCCAGCAGGTCTACACCATGCGTTCAGCCAATCTGGCCGCCGCCTTTCAGGTACTCGAGACACTACCTCCATCACACGAGCTCGAACGAGCTCAGACACGCCTCCACATCGCTGCTACACAGGTCCAGCGCCTGAGGAAAGACTACTCTTCCCTCCGAGCTCATCCAGCAACTCCCACAAGTCGACATGTCACTGCCCAGGTGATGATGAGGTCGACCAACCGGATCTCCGAGCCAACCTCAACAACAACCGAGATCTCCGGCACACTGTCAACAGCTGCCATGACGATCAGCAACGGCCACCCCGACCTTCACCATAAGCACCCACCATCCTCGACGACGACCTTAGCAGCGACCTCGACGACTTCTCCACCTTCTCAAACCGACTTCAAGGTATCACATTCCATGTTCAAGCCAGTTGGCATCGACAATTTCGACGGCGACTCCAACCCCATGACATGTCTAACGACATCATGGCGGCCTACTTCCCCCTGATGATGAGTCGCTAGGCGCTGAACTGGTCGGAATTACTTCGACCTGGGTCCATCAACAACTCGCAAGATCTCTGCACCACAGTTGATGGCTCTTAAATGCAAAATATATGCCATCAACTCCTGCATGGAGACATAAATAATGAACATCAACAATAGTGGTAAGAGTTATCACTAACGAATTCCATAAGTGTTGGTGAACCATTGATTTCAGGAAGCCATGTCTGCAATTGGAGAAAGATGTGCTCAAAACACACTCAAGGAGCGAAGAAACACACCTCCGACCAATCAGAGGCTGGCACACAGATTCAAGAGCCCACAAATTAGACCAAATGGGCGCGTCAAGGCTCTAATCACCAAGGATCCTTGCCAGGGCCTACATGTCAGATAGTCAGAGGAAGGCAGAGCCGGGGAGGCTCCACCTGGGTTCGGCCGAACCCAGATGGACTCCCGTCTAGGTGCATTTTGACATGGAGTACCGCCTACGCTTTCTCAAGGCCATGGCTAAGGTTTCCATAGATAAAGATGGCGGGAACCACCCTTGGAGGCTATAAAAGGAGGCCGCCCCTCCCCTCATTCACACACACCACCAAGACCTCCAACATCTTCACTTGAAGATGTAGCGCTCCATCCGGAGAGATTGACCTTTTAACTCATATCTTCTGCTACCTCAGGAATCCTCTCCATCCTCGCCACTTATCTTGGTGTGTCCTTGGATCGACTAAGTTAGAAGTTAGTGCACACGTTCCCTTGGATTCGATACCCTTGAATACTCTCGGGTGAAAGCTACAATGATATCCGTGCGCTTGCGGATTTATTCGCAGTTATTAAAATACCCAACAAGCTTTCTGGCGCTGTTGTCGGGGAACAGTGTCACACCCGGTTTAGGAAAGGTAACCGAATGCATCCCATATGTGCGCCAGGATCAAGTTCCGCACATACAGTAGACGTCACAAGCGAATATCCAAAGCAATGCATTAACGAATAAGAGTATAGTAGTACTTTATTACATGACCGACAGTCTTAATCTTAAGCGAATAAATAAACGTCGATAAATAGCAGCGGACTTCAACTTCACAGGCAGTTGACTGGAAGGCACTCGCCTAGAAATCTCCAATATCTTCGGGAAACTCCGGAAAGTTATCTTGTTCTGAGCAGCATTGGTTTTAATAAAGCAAGCGTGAGTACACTTATGGTTGGTACTCAGCAAGTGGAGTAAATTATATGACATGCAAGGCCAAATCAAGGATAAGCTGACACGGTTTGACTGCGATAAGCATTTTAGTTGGTCAAGTTTTATTTAGCAAACATTAATTAGGTTAAAGTTTATACCAACCCTTATATAAAAAACTGATTAAATAAACAACAACATCAAATAAAGAACTTCAGCTTAATTCATTCTTCAAGTTCAATTATCATGTGAGGGTCCAAGCCGCTCTTAACCGTGAGCACGGCTGATATATCAGTTTTCACTCTGCAGAGGTTGTACACTTTACCCACAGCTCGTGTTTCCCTTGATGCCCGGGTTTGCAAGGCCCTTAAACACTTCCGAGGTGAGTGGCAGGGATTCACTACGAGGCCTTTACAAAGATTCCCCTAACTTATGATAATCCGCTAAGGTTTCAAGCCAAAGCGGTCATAACCCTCCCTAATGAGGAAATGCCTTAGCCAAGGACCACATAGTCATGTGCCTCAAAAGGACCGAGCTATGCCCTGTCGATGCAACCCCTCTTGCCCTTTCGGTAAGATCATCATAAGCTAAAGTTTCTAATTAATTAGCCAAGACCAGAGCCATATAGTACTGTGGTTGTACTGTTTTCCTGGGTGGTTCTCCATGTTCCAATTGATTCAAAAATTCTTAATTATCACCAAACAGCATTCCGGAAAAAGTAAATCATCAACATTGATATCCAAGTTATCCAACCTAAATCTATGCAGAAGCAATAGGCGTAGCAACAACATTAATGAAAACACCCAGGTTTAATCAAGGAAGATAAATTGAAACTAGGCATGTCCTTAACTTGGGTTCCATCATATTATAGACACATGCATGCATATAAAGTAAACGTGTATTTGTGTTATTAATAGGACTAAAAACATGATCAAGGACCACTTGCCTTCGTTAGCAAACTGCTGCTGCTCAGGAAATTCTTCAAAGTCTTGCCCCTACGGATCCTCGAACTGCGCACCGTCTAACGTCGCACACAAGCACATACAAACAAACAAACAAAATAAAATAAGAACAGTACACCAATCATTGAAAACAGAACAAAATAATATTTTAAAAACATTTTACTAGTTGTAAGGATCGCGTGAGCGCAAGAATCGATGAAATCGGAGTTAAAACGAAGAAGTTAGGGCTAAAATAGGGTTTCAGGGGCTTATCTGCGAAGATTTAGATCTAAAAAGGACCTAAAACAAAGAAAACAGGGGCTAGATCATAAATAAACCCTAGACAGAGGGGTTAGAACGCAAAATCTAGGGATATTGGACGGCGGGTTCGATTTTGAAAAACCTCAGGGGCCTAAACAGAAGAATCAGGACTGAAACGCAATTACTTTTGAACTGAGACGGAGTGCGGGTTGATTTCAGAAAACTCAAAGGGCTAAACTGCAAAAGGGGCGCGGGTTGACCGGTACTCCGGTTGGTTTGACTCGGGTTAGATCTGAAGCGCGCCGTCGGATCTTGATCCGACGGTGAGGACGCGGGGGCGGGCTCGGCGGCGGCGGGATGACGCCGGCGGCCTCACAGGCGGCGGCGCGCGGCCGAACTTCGCCGGAATTACGCGATCTCGCGCTTCCGGCCGCGGTTTGGCCTCGGGTTTGGTCGGGGAGACGGTGCGCGCGACGAGGAAACCCACTGGAGGGTTGCGAGGGGCTCTCGGGGACGGTAGAAGGCGGCCGGCGACGAGGGGCGGCGCGGAAAGAGCGGCGGAGCCGGGCGAACGCGGGGAAGCCGGAGAGGGGAAACGGAAGGGCGGCCGGAGGTCCTCACCACCACGCGGTGCTTCGGGGGAGGTTGGTCGGCGGCAGACGGCGGCGGATCGGCGGTGCGGTGGCGGGCCCGAGCTCAAGCGGCAATGGCGGCGGCGGCGGCTGCTAGGGTTTGAGCGGGGCGGCGGCTGCGGCATGGGGGAAAGGGTCTAGGGTTTTGGGCGGCCTTTATAGGACGGCCGTGGAGCACCTGGGCGTGCGGGCCCGAGACGGATGCGGCGGCGGTGATCGCGCGGGGGCGAGCCGGACTCGAACTCGAGTCCGGTGCGGTGGGGGAGAAGGGCCTGACAGGCGGGCCCCGCCTGTCAGCGCGATAGGGAGGGGAGGGGAAAAACAGGCGCGCCGATGGGCCGGAGGAAGGAAGCGGGCCGTGCGCTCGGGAGAGAAAGAAGGGAAGGAAAAGAGCCACGCGCGGGGAGCTGGGCCGGGAAGTTGGTGGCCTGCGCGAGGGGAGAGAGAAGGAAGGAGAGGGGGACTGCGGGCCGGGCTGCAGAGGAAAGAAAGGAAAGGAGGGAGGCTGAGGGGCCGGCTGGGCTGGGCCCAAAGGAGAAGAAAGGGAGAGGAAAAAGAAGAACAATTGCTTTTGGAATTTGAATCAAGAAATTGAATTCAAACTTAAATCCAAATGAACTACAACCAAGGAAACAATGCAAAGAGCATGAATGCGCATGACATATATTTTTCCTTACATTTATTTTATACTTTAAGAAAATTGCTTATCAAAAATCATGTAACCCTTTAACCTATCATGCCATTCAATTTATTTTTGTACTTTGCGAAATTAGGGTGTTACAAACCTACCCCCCTTAAAAGGAATCTCGTCCTCGAGATTCGGCTGGGCTAGCAAAGAGCTGGGGAAAATCTGCCTGTAACTCATCCTCTCGTTCCCAGGTAGCCTCATCCTCCGAATGGTGACTCCACTGAACCCTGCACATTCGTATCCTCTTACTCCGGGTAACTCTCTCTGCCGTATCTAATATTTTGATCGGGTGCTCCTCATAAGTCAAGTCCTCCTGCACATCCAGTTCCTCCAGCGGCAACTGCTCCTCAGGTACCCTCAAGCATTTCTTCAACTGGGAGATATGAAATACATTGTGTACGTCAGACAACCGTGCGGGTAACTCTAGTTGGTAGGCCACCTCGCCTTTCCGCTCTAGGATCTTGAACGGACCAATGTAACGGGGCGACAATTTCCCTTTGACCTTAAATCTGCGCAAACCTCTGATAGGTGACACCTTCAAATAGACGTAGTCACCTTCCTCAAAGGTCAACTCTCGCCGACGAGTATCTGCATAGCTTTTCTGCCTCGACTGAGCCACCTTCAGGTTCTCACGAACAACCTGTACCTGCCTTTCAGCCTCTTTAATGACCTCAGGTCCAAACAACTGACTTTCACCTGTCTCACTCCAATACAACGGAGTCCTGCACCTCCTGCCATACAGTGCCTCAAACGGTGCCATCTTTAGACTGGCCTGATAACTGTTGTTATAAGAGAACTCTGCAAACGGCAAACTCTTATCCCAACTGCCTCCATGTTTCAGTGCACAAGCTCAGAGCATATCCTCTAACACCTGATTTGTCCTTTCGGTCTGTCCATCTGTCTGCGGATGATAAGCGGAGCTGAAGTTCAACTTCGTATCCATTGACTCATGCAACTTTCGCCAGAATCGAGACGTAAACTGAGTACCCCTGTCTGATACTATCTTCTTAGGTACTCCATGCAAGCACACAATTCGCGAGATATACAATTCTGCCAATCGTGCACCTGTATATGTAGTCTTTACCGGTATAAAGTGAGCCACCTTGGTCAGTCGGTCCACTATGACCCATATAGAATCGTATCCATCTCGTGTTCGTGGCAACCCCACAATGAAATCCATACCGATTTCTTCCCATTTCCACTCCGGCACCTTCAAAGGCTGTAACAATCCGGCTGGTCTCTGATGTTCTGCCTTAACTCTCTGACACACATCACACAATGCCATGTGAGCTGCAACGTCACGTTTCATGCCATACCACCAATACCTTTCCTTCAAATCCTGATACATCTTAGTACTGCCGGGATGTATAGAATAAGCTGAGTCATGAGCTTCCTGCAGAATTTTCTCTCGGAGGTGGTCCACATCTGGTACACATATCCTCTTTCTGAACCATACTGTCCCATGTTCATCTTCAGTAAAATCTGGTGCCTTGCCTGCTTCTATCATCTCCTTTATCTCCTGAATCTTAGGATCCTCAAGCTGTCCCTTTCGTATGTCCTGGTCGAGGGTCGGCTCTACCTCTATAGTGATTCCTTCTGTATGAGCGATGAATCCCAGGTTGAGTCGTTCAAACTCCTTGTACAACTCCCGAGGCATCTGACTAATCATCGTCGCGTTCACATAGCTCTTGCGACTCAAGGCATCCGCAACCACATTTGCCTTCCCGGGGTGGTAGTGTATCTCCAGGTCATAATCCTTAATAAGCTCTAACCATCTTCGCTGCCTTAAATTGAGATCATTCTGAGTGAAAATGTACTTCAAACTCTTATGATCGGTGTATATCTGGCATCGGTGACCCAACAAATAGTGCCTCCATATTTTCAGAGCATGTACCACTGCTGCCAACTCCAGATCGTGCGTGGGGTAGTTCTGTTCATGCTTTCTCAATTGACGGGATGCATATGCAATCACGTGTCCCTCTTGCATCAATACACAACCAAGACCCTGCTTAGATGCGTCACAGTAGATATCGAAACTTTTGTAAATATCGGGCATAGCCAACACTGGTGCAGTGGTCAACCTCTTTTTTAGCTCCTCGAAACTGTCCTGACATGCCACTGACCATATAAATTTCTTGTCCTTCTCTAGCAGTGATGTAAGGGGTTTCACTATCTTAGAGAAACCTTCAATAAACCTCCTGTAATATCCTGCAAGTCCTAGGAAACTCCGGATTTCCGAAACTGTCGTGGGTGGCTCCCATTTCAACACATCTTTTACTTTCCCTGGATCCACTGCAATACCTCCGCCTGTAATGACATGACCCAGAAATGAGACCTCATTCAGCCAAAATTCACACTTGTTGAGCTTAGCATACAACTGATTATCCCTGAGTTTCTGCAAAACCAGTCTCAAGTGCTCCTCATGTTCCTCCTCATTCCTGGAGTACACCAGAATATCATCAATGAATACCACCACAAACTTATCGAGATACTCCATGAACACTTTATTCATCAGATACATAAAGTAAGCTGGAGCATTAGTCAATCCGAACGACATCACCGTATATTCATATAGCCCATATCTGGTAGTAAATGCTGTCTTGGCAATATCCGAGGGTCGTATCCTTAGCTGATGATAACCTGACCTCAAATCAATCTTTGAGAATACCTTGGCTCCCTTCAACTGATCAAACAAATCTTCTATACGCGGCAATGGATACTTGTTCTTGATAGTCACCTCATTCAATGCCCTGTAGTCAACACACATCCGCTGTGTACCATTCTTCTTTTCAACGAATATTACCGGTGCTCCCCAGGGTGAAGAGCTGGGACGAATATACCCCTTATCTAGCAATTCTTTCAGTTGTTTCTTAAGTTCCTCTAATTCACCAACTGACATTCTATATGGCCTCTTAGCAATAGGTGCAGTACCAGGTAAAAGATCTATAATAAATTCAATGTCACGTTCAGGTGGCATACCTGGCAAATCATCAGGGAAGACATCTGGATACTCGCTGACAACTCTGATATCTTCCATTGAATTGGCCTTCAACTGATTCACTGCACAATCTGCTGCTGATGGAAGTGTCGCGACAAACTCGAATCTTTCACCTTCCTGACTAGTGAGAACCACTGATCTTTTGGCACACTGAATTACTGCATCATATTTTGTCAACCATCCCATTCCGAGTATAATATCAATACCACTTGATGGCAAGACTATCGGGTTTGCACAGAATTCCCTACCCATGATCTGTATCTTCACCCCAAGACATCGATACACAGCCCTCATGTTTCCCCCAGGTGAATTTACTAACATGGAACTAGGCACGGTGCATAGGGAATGGAGTACTTAGCAACGTACTCAGCGGAGATGAATGTATGCGATGCTCCAGAATCGAATAAAACTGATGCAGGGGCTGAGTTAACAAGAAACATACCGAACACAACGTCCTGAGCCTCCTGAGCGGTCTCCGCGGCCACATGATTCACACGCCCGCGGACGTAGTTTTGCTGACCCCGGTTGCTCTGGGGCGTCTGCGTGTTGTTTCGGGGTTGTTGCTGCTGCTGCGGAGTTTGCCTCTGTCCGCTGCCGTTGAACTGGCCTGGAGTGTTCTGAGTATTTTCTCGGGACACCCATTGGCATAATGTCCCGCTTCACCACATCTGAAGCAAGTATTACCACTGGCGGGAGCAGTGGCGTTGTTTCTCACCGGTGTGCCCGCAGGAGTACCCTGGCGATTCTGCTGAAAGTTGGAGCGCTGCACTGACTGACCTGCGTACTGACCTTGCTGTTGCTGTTGACCCTGATGGTTGAAGCGCTGGTAATGACTTTGCCCAAAGTTGACATTTTGTCCTCCCGGGCGGAAGGGTGTCCCCTGCGGAGCATTGAAGCGAGGACGTGCATTGCTGCTGGACTGCGTTAATGATTCGTATTTTCTTTTCTGCTCACCCATCTCCTTGCGAGCATGCTCCACCATGATGGCTTTGTCCACCATCTTCTGGAAACTGTCAAAGGTGTGCACCATTAGTTGATATTTGATGGGACCAATCAGACCCTCCCTGAAGTGATCCTGCTTCTCCTCATCATCTGCGACGTCTGCAGGGGCGTAACGAGACAGTTGGATGAACTTGTCACGATACTCACTCACGGACATTGCCCCTTGTTTCAATGCAAGGAACTCCTGCTTCTTGAGCTTCATCAGGCCCTTGGGTATGTGCTGCTCCCTGAATTTGCTCCTGAACTCCTGCCAGCTGATAGTGTCGGGGTTGTCATGAGCTACTGTGTAAGCATCCCACCAATCCGCAGCGGTCCCTTCCAGTCTGCCTGAAGCATAAAGGACCTTCTCTCTGTCGGTACACTGGGCGAGGTTGAGCATCTTCTCCACAGTCTTGATCCAGTCATCAGCTTGGAGTGGATCTGGTGAATGAGAGAATGTGGGAGGCTTGTGACTCATGAACTCCCTGTGCCTGTCCCTTGCTGGTGGTGGTGGAGGTGGTGGCGCTTGGTTCATCTGAGCCTGCAGGTTGGCGATGGTGTTCGCCATGTTGGTCAGCAGCTGAGTCTGGGCGGCGAGGAACTGCTCCATTCCTGCAGGTGGCGTCTGGTGCGGTTGACTTGGTGGCAGGTTGGGGTTGGTGTTGTTGCGCACCCTCCGTCGCGGCGCTGCAGGCTGATCGACTCCTGACCCGGACCTGGTGTTCACCATCTGATTGGGTTAGAAAAAAGGTGACTCATGAATTCAATCATGGAAAATGGATAGGAACAAGGGCAAGGTAAAGATAGCAAAGAAGAAGACATCCCCAGAATTTTACTAAACTATATATTTGTATTAATCTTGATATGGTTGTGGTCATCACTCCACAACCTACCGCAATCATTACAAAGATCCAAATCATATCATTGCCACAAAACCAAGCAAACCTCTAATTCAGCACACTATTAAGATCGTTCGTACTATCAATTACAAAAGACTCTTAGAAACTCCTTCCTAGAAAGAAACACACTCCTATCCTAATTCCTAAATCTATCCTCTAACGATAGCTGGTGCGGTAGCCGGGCTCTCCGTAGTGCACGCGCTTGCGAGGGGGTGACTCAGGCAGGTACTCCTTCGGCTCGTCACTGTCGTACTCTGGAGGTAACACTGGATCTCCTCTCAGCCGAGCCTCCAGAATTGCCTTCTCCCTGATAGTCTTCAGCAGCTTTTCCTTGACCTCCAGGATCTCTATCCCGGCTACATCTAGATCCGTGTTGAGTGCAGCGACCAGCTCCTGCGTAGTATCCATGAGCAGGCTTCCTTCCCCAGAGGGTGGGGCAGGAATCTGCGCACAAGTAGCTCCTCTCTTGCGCCGTGGGAACTGCTGAAACTCCGTGCCCTGAAGATCATACTTGTAAGCGTGACAGAGATAGTAGAGTGCCCTCCTGGCAGCTTCACTAGTCCCTGCCTCCAAGATCTTCCTGGGCACCGCGTCAAAGTGCTTGGAGTACTCCACCCAGCAGCCAGGTCTCTCATCTGGGACACAAATCAATACTGACACCAACCACTCTTCCTCCTGCTGGGCATTCCTGAATAAGTGAGCCTCGTAATGCGGCTGTCGCGGAAAGCCAATCTTCTGCATAGCCCTCCAGAGAAGCGCGGGGAATGGACCCTCAACAGAGTCCAAGTGAAGTATCTGCTTCTCATAGCGAGGCTCAGGTGGTGGTGGGTTCGTGGCGACAGCGGGTTCTGGAGCATCATCTGGATCGTCGTCGTCATCCCCTGGTGCATCGGAGTCGTCATCACCACCCTCATCCTTGTCTCCATCTGCGGCACCTGGATCACCACCATCTCCTCCTGCAGAGCCCTCATTGCTGCCACTTGAGACCTCTGGATGGTCGTCTGGCAACTCCATAGGTTTCTCCTCAGTGTCGGTCTCCACCCATCCCCCATTGGAATGATCGAAGCGGTGGTCATCCTCTGGGTCAGACACCTCCCGCAAGTGATGAATTGGATGCGGTGGTCCACGGGTGCTCTTACGGGCAGTCTGCCTAGTCCTGACCATCTGCAACAGAAGTAAGGGCAACGCAAGATAGAGGTCATTTAGAAGAAGGCTATGAGTGACCTTAAAGCAAGAATGCATTTTCTTGTAAAACATCAGCACACTTGGGAGACAAGCATGAGTTCAAGGATAAAAAGATAGTGATGTAATGAAGAAATAAGCAGTTTTCAAAAGTAAGCAGGCAGAAGCTTGGTTTCTAAGTAAGATAAGACTTAAAATTCGACCATTACTAGCTAGGCTAACGTCCTACAGTCAACACTGCTCTGATACCACTTCTGTCACACTCGGTTTAGGAAAGGTAACCGAATGCATCCCATATGTGCGCCAGGATCAAGTTCCGCACATACAGTAGACGTCACAAGCGAATATCCAAAGCAATGCATTAACGAATAAGAGTATAGTAGTACTTTATTACATGACCGACAGTCTTAATCTTAAGCGAATAAATAAACGTCAATAAATAGCAGCGGACTTCAACTTCACAGGCAGTTGACTGGAAGGCACTCGCCTAGAAATCTCCAATATCTTCGGGAAACTCCGGAAAGTTATCTTGTTCTGAGCAGCATTGGTTTTAATAAAGCAAGCGTGAGTACACTTATGGTTGGTACTCAGCAAGTGGAGTAAATTATATGACATGCAAGGCCAAATCAAGGATAAGCTGACACGGTTTGACTGCGATAAGCATTTTAGTTGGTCAAGTTTTATTTAGCAAACATTAATTAGGTTAAAGTTTATACCAACCCTTATATAAAAAAACTGATTAAATAAACAACAACATCAAATAAAGAACTTCAGCTTAATTCATTCTTCAAGTTCAATTATCATGTGAGGGTCCAAGCCGCTCTTAACCGTGAGCACGGCTGATATATCAGTTTTCACTCTGCAGAGGTTGTACACTTTACCCACAGCTCGTGTTTCCCTTGATGCCCGGGTTTGCAAGGCCTTTAAACACTTCCGAGGTGAGTGGCAGGGATTCACTACGAGGCCTTTACAAAGATTCCCTAACTTATGATAATCTACTAAGGTTTCAAGCCAAAGCAGTCATAACCCTCCCTAATGAGGAAATGCCTTAGCCAAGGACCACATAGCCATGTGCCTCAAAAGGACCGAGCTATGCCCCGTCGATGCAACCCCTCTTGCCCTTTCGGTAAGATCATCATAAGCTAAAGTTTCTAATTAATTAGCCAAGACCAGAGCCATATAGTACTGTGGTTGTACTGTTTTCCTAGGTGGTTCTCCATGTTCCAATTGATTAAAAAATTCTTAATTATCACCAAACAGCATTCCGGAAAAAGTAAATCATCAACATTGATATCCAAGTTATCCAACCTAAATCTATGCAGAAGCAATAGGCGTAGCTACAACATTAATGAAAACACCCAGGTTTAATCAAGGAAGATAAATTGAAACTAGGCATGTCCTTAACTTGGGTTCCATCATATTATAGACACATGCATGCATATAAAGTAAACGTGTATTTGTGTTATTAATAGGACTAAAAACATGATCAAGGACCACTTGCCTTCGTTAGCAAACTGCTGCTGCTCAGGAAATTCTTCAAAGTCTTGCCCCTGCGGATCCTCGAACTGCGCAC
The DNA here is from genome assembly GCF_002211085.1 of Panicum hallii. Lineage (NCBI taxonomy): Eukaryota > Viridiplantae > Streptophyta > Magnoliopsida > Poales > Poaceae > Panicum > Panicum hallii. Next base: position 14,234 of record NW_020356388.1, read on the forward strand.
CGTCTAACGTCGCACACAAGCACATACAAACAAACAAACAAAATAAAATAAGAACAGTACACCAATCATTGAAAACAGAACAAAATAATATTTTAAAAACATTGTACTAGTTGTAAGGATCGCGTGAGCGCAAGAATCGATGAAATCGGAGTTAAAACGAAGAAGTTAGGGCTAAAACAGGGTTTCAGGGGCTTATCTGCGAAGATTTAGATCTAAAAAGGACCTAAAACAAAGAAAACAGGGGCTAGATCGTAAATAAACCCTAGACAGAGGGGTTAGAACGCAAAATCTAGGGATATTGGATGGCGGGTTCAATTTTGAAAAACCTCAGGGGCCTAAACAGAAGAATCAGGACTGAAACGCAATTACTTTTGAATTGAGACGGAGTGCGGGTTGATTTCGGAAAACTCAAAGGGCTAAACTGCAAAAGGGGCGCGGGTTGACCGGTACTCCGGTTGGTTTGACTCGGGTTAGATCTGAAGCGCGCCGTCGGATCTTGATCCGACGGTGAGGACGCGGGGGCGGGCTCGGGCGGCGGCGGGATGACGCCGGCGGCCTCACGGGCGGCGGCGCGCGGCCGAACTTCGCCGGAATTACGCGATCTCACGCTTCCGGCCGCGGTTTGGCCTCGGGTTTGGTCGGGGAGACGGTGCGCGCGACGAGGAAACCCACTGGAGGGTTGCGAGGGGCTCTCGGGGACGGTAGAAGGCGGCCGGCGACGAGGGGCGGCGCGGAAAGAGCGGCGGAGCCGGGCGAACGCGGGGAAGCCGGAGAGGGGAAACGGAAGGGCGGCCGGAGGTCCTCACCACCACGCGGTGCTTCGGGGGAGGTTGGTCGGCGGCTGTAACACCCTAAGGTAATTTCCCTAATTTTAATGAATTTATTTGGGCTTAAATAAATTTTCCATGCCTTTCTTTAATTTTGTCGCATTTAAAGTAATTTTATAACGCAAGGAAATAAAATTTACCATAGGATTAAATTGTTTGTGCATTCATGCCGCAGCATTATTTTATTTGTGTTGAGTTCATAGGTTTGAATTCAAATTTGTATTTGAATTCAAGTAGAATTGTTTGAATTAGTGAGTGTTGAAAAAGAAAAGGAGAAGGAAGGAGCCCAGCCAGCAGGCCCAAAACCCTCTCCCTCCCCCTCTCTTTCTTTCCCCAGCCCGAGGCCCAGCTCTTTCCCCTTTTCTCCCCTCCCGCGTGGGCCGAGCCCCGGCCCAGCTCCCCTCAGCGCTGGCTCCCCTTTCCCTCCTCTCTCTGTCTGGTCACTCGGGCCCACGTGTCGGCGCCGCTTTCCCCCTCCCTTCTTCCGCTGCCAGGTCGGCCCCTCCTCCCCTGCTTCTTCCCCGACGCAACCTCCTCCCCGAGAACTCCGGTGAGCTGCGCTCCTCGGGCCCGCGCGTCAACGGGGCCGCCGCCACCCTACAAAGGGCCGCCCAACCCTCTAAGCCCTAACCCTAGCCGGCAATCGAACCCTATCGCCGCCGGCCTCTTTCCCCTCCGCCGCGGGTAAGTAGCACGCCGCCGCTCAATTTCTCATCGCCGGCGTGCCACGACCCCGCTGATCCCCCTTGACACCTCCACAGGGCCCCCACAAGACGATCCGCGGTGACCCGGAGCTAGGAGAACCCCTGCAGCACCTCTCCCCGCGAGCGCCGTCGTCCTGCTGCCGCCGGTCGCCGTCGGGTTCCTTCCTCCGCTGCAACTCCGGGCACCGTAGCCCCTCGGTGAGCTCCCCCTTCGCGCTCTGGTCCTTTTGCACCAGCTGTGGTAATCCCTAGCCGCCTGTAACGCCCAGAACGCGAGCGCCGCCGATGCGCCGCCGCCCCGAGCCGCCCCCGCCGTCGAACTCGCCGCTAGAGTCCTCCCTGCGTTTCTTTAGGGCCCTAGGTGAGTCACGCGTGTCGCGCAGGTCACGCCGGACCCAAGCCCAGGTCAGTTTGACCCCCGGAGCGGCGGGAACGCCGAGCTCCGGTGATCCCCGAGCCGCGCCGCCGCGGGTGTTGCCGCCGGCGTCGCAGCGCCGCCTCCCCCTCTGTCCCCTTTTCCCTGGGCCGTTCGATCCGAGATCGACGTGCCTGATTAGAACCGCGTACTCCTTTGTCCCGAACCGCTAGATCCAAATCCAAGCGCCCAGGTTAGAGCGTACCGGTTCGCGGATCGGATTAGATCCGAGCCGTCGGTTTCAAATCCAGCGAGAGGCATTAGATCCATGTTAAGGGATGGTCCGGAGCGTAGGATCGCGATCCGACGGTTGAGAGTTACGCGTACCCCTTCGCTTAGCCGATCTAATCTGAGCCGCCCGAGGAAGATCCAACGATCCAGAACAGAACTTACCGCTTCAGCCCGCTTCTTTTGCTAAAGAACCCCCGGGTTTCTCTGGAATCAACCCGCCGTCCACCCACAGTTCAAAAGTATTTACGATCAGGTCCTCTTCTTCTCGTTTAGACCCCTGAGCTTTCCAGATTTAGTACCCGCAGTCCATATCTTGGGTTTTCCCGTGCTAGCCCCTGAGTCTAGGCTTTAATTACGTTTTAGTCCTCGGTTTTTGTCCAGAAGCCCCTGGAAGTCCTGTTTTTCTTACAAATAGGTCCCTGGATCCTGTTTTAAGCGTAGTTTTCACGTTTTAGCTCCGTTTTAGGTGTTCTTTATATCCACGCGATCGTTGTAACGCGTAGATTAGTTCTAGGCTAGTTTCATGTGCTGTTTCCATGTAATGTTGTACTGTTTTCTTATGTTTTGCTATCGTTTGTGCATGTGTGTATGTGTGGACTATATTTGACGATCGTGAGTAGACGCGGAGCCTTTGGACCAGTACCAGGAGCAGCCGTCTTCCGAGCAGTTCGAGCAGCAGCCGGGAGAGTACGAGGAAGGCAAGTATAACATGAACCTCCTATCACTTTTAAATACAATTTCATACTGCATTTTAATTCTGTATACCTATAAGGATTTCCTAGCCACCTTTATATCCTTATATATCCTTTGGGTTGCATTTTGGTTAGTTGTGCTAGGTTGCTGCGCTATAACAAATCTTGGTCCTTTTTAATTAATTTGATTAATGGTCTTATGCAACTTAATTCTGGAGCCGACCCTCTGTGCTGTGTGCTTGAGAGGTTTGTGCGTCCTTAAAAATATGTTTTTGTTAGAAACATGGTTTAGGGGGCCAGCACGGTGCTTAGTGCTTGGTTGGCCACTCTCCATAAGGACCGGTTCATAGAGCGACAACCTGGGACAACCGCGCAACCACAAGACTGGTATGGGACGGTCTTGACTTACTAATTAGGTCATTTTGGTTCGGGAGTAACTTACCTGCGTGGGCAAGAGGGGTGGTAAGCTTCAATGGTCCCTGCTCCTCCGGCTTGGTCTGTGCTGTGTGTCTTGTACCCCCTGAGGTGGGCCCCATCGTCGCTGATCCAGAATCCTTAGCGGTTACACCTTACCAACGTGTCCTTTGTAACGGTCTCGTAGTGTGCTTGCTAGCCATCTCACCTAAGGAAGTGTGATGAACAACTAGCGTAGCTCACGACTTGTGGGTAAAGTTGTGCAACCTCTCGAGAGTGTAAAACTGATATATCAGCTGTGCTCACAGTCATGAGCGGCCCAGATCCTCCGTCTGATTAGTGGGGTTATCAACCTTTGACGAGGGCGATTCCCCGGGTGGTTTTGGTTGGATGGTTCTCGGTAGTTCTTAATTAATATTGATTAATTTATTATGCAATTGGGTTTATGGTAATTCATCCACTTGTAGTAATTAGTTTTAATAAAATTTGCCAAGACTAAAAGCTAATGCAGTTGAGTCAGCTAACCTTAGAGCCTCATGCTCGTGTTATACTTGTTGAGTACGAGTTTGTACTCACACTTGTCTCCCTGCTCTTCTGTTCTATTTCGGCTATCTTCGACTGCTGATCAGTGACCGGCAACGTGGAGGACTACGTCAGCGGCTTCGACGACTTCTAGGCGTTTGTCTCCCAATCGACGTCCCTGTGGCGCCCAGCTCTTCATGTATCCCTTTTACGCTTCCGCAACTCTTGAACCGATTCTTGATTCGGTTGTAATAAAATAATTCATTTATGATTCATTTACGATTTATATTAATGTTACTCGTGACATGTGTTGTGATATCTTGATAATCTGTTGTATATATGCGTGACTTGATCCTGGCGCATATATGATTGCTCGATTTATGTTCTTATAAATCGGGTGTGACAGATTGGTATCAGAGCCGTGTCGACTGTAGGACGAAGCCTAGGTAGAATTGGTCGAGTTTAGGACTTCTGTTCTCTTGCTTGCCTCCGCAAAACTTCAACCATCATTTTTCTGCTTCTATTCCTTGAGTCTTAAGCCCTAGATTCGCTATCTTCCCCGTCTTTTCTGAGGAGTAGCCTGAGTTTTCCGTAGACGTTGGCCCGAGTCGCCTAATCTTATAAGTGACAAGTTTAAGTTGTCCCGATAAAAATACGCTAGAACGAGTGTGTTGGTCGAGTAGTGTGGAAAACTCGACTAAGTTGTGAATATTGAATGTTTGTTATTATGCAAATGTTTGATTTGGATTTTTGGTTGATTGCATAGGCTAGTAGTTAAACTTGTTCATGCAAATCGACCTAACCCAACCTGAACTAAATAATAAAATTGAGTTAGAACGTTGGGGGTAAAACCTATATTCCTTTCTTTCTGTCATATCCTTCCGAAGTTTCATTTCCGCAGCTGCACGATATCTTATTCCCATAAATTTCGTTTGTTGCAATCAGATGGTGAACACCAGGCGCACCGGTTCCGGTTCTGACCAGCAGGAGCAGAACGACCAGGGCACTGGTCAGCCGCTGCCGATGCCGCCACCACTGACCCCGGAGCAGTTCTTTCAGCTCCAGATGCAGATGATGGCTACCCTGAACAACACCGTTCAGGCTCTGCAGCAGATCCATGCTCAGCCACCGCCTCCTCCGCCGCCTCAGCCCTGTGACAGGCGTGCGGATTTCCTGAGAGGACACCCGCCGACCTTCTCTCACGCCACGGACCCACTCCAGGCGGACGACTGGCTTCGTTCGGTGGAGCGCCAGTTGATTGTTGCGCAGTGCGACGACCGGGAGCGAGTTCTGTACGCAGCAGGGCAGCTGCGAGGCTCCGCTCTTGACTGGTGGGAGTCCTACCCAGCTCGAGATCGTGAGGCTCTCACGTGGGACCAGTTCCGTGAGCGTTTCAGGAACCACCATATTCCTGAGGGCATCATGAAGATGAAGCAGAAGGAGTTCCGTGCTCTTAAGCAGGTAAAAACTTAACGGAAATTCCCTACCAAATTCTTTTGAGCTTGATCTACCCTTGATTTCTTTCGTAGACCTGACCAATTGAACGATTTCTATCCTTGTTATCTGTGTTCGTTATTTCAGGGATCTATGACGGTGACGGAGTATCGTGACCGTTTCCTTCAGCTTGCCCGCTACGCCCCTGCTGATGTCGCTCGTGATAGCGATAAGCAGGAGTACTTCAAGGAGGGACTGGATGATCACATCCAGTATGCGCTGCTGAACCACCGCTTCGACAACTTCAACCAGCTGGTTGATGCGGCCCTCAACACCGAGCGCAAGCGCCGGGAGATTGAGGATAAGAAGAGGAAGATGGCTCCATCCTCTTCGGGCAGCAACACTCGTCCCCGCTATCAGCATCCGCAGCAGCAGCAGCAGAGGCCGCCTCAGCAGTACCAGCAGCGGCAGCAGTTTCCATCTCGTCCCCAGCAGTAGCAGCAGGCGGGACAGGGCCAGAGGCTTCCGGCGCCTCCGGCTCCACCAGCTCAGAGGCAGGGAGCGCCCACTCCTCCTCCTGGGCAGCAGGCTCCGGCACTTCCTCGAGTGTGCTTCCAATGCGGCGAGCCAGGGCACTACGCCAACGTCTGCCCCCGGAAGGCGCAAGCAGGACAGCAGGGGCGTGCAGCACCTGTGGCACTCAGGTAATTAGCTAGGTTATACCTTAGATTTTAAGCATGCTTGTATATTCAAAGTTTGGCAAAAATATGCTTTATATATGTAATGCTATGAAAGAAAGGATGTTTATGTAATTAATATTAACTAAAGGTACTTTTATGCAAATTGGATGAAGATGAGGGAAAAGTTTGAAAGCATAAGGGTTATTTTGCAAAAAGTAATATCAGTGGTCAATTTACAAAGATATATGTGAAATTACCATAGGATGAATGTGCAAAAGTAATTTTACTTAGGGATTTACTTAAAACATGAAGTTATTACTAAGTTCATTTTAACTCAAAAACTATTGCTCAACTGGAGATGAACCTTAAAGAGAAGTTGTAGAGTTTGAAAAACCATGCACTTTTGCTTTTTGGACCATCTTCATTTGAGCATTGGTTTAAAAGTTACAAACCCTTTTCAGTTAGGCCCCTATCTTTCTCTGAAATCGCAGATCAGTCCAAATGTCAGTTCGTTCCCCTTCTTCCTCAGGCGCCCTGCTCCTCCCCTGCTCTGTTTCCTCTGTTCCCTCTGTCGCCGGAGTAATACGCCGCCCCGGGTTCACCGCCGGCCACCCCCCCCGGGTTCCTCCCCCTGCCACGCGTTGCCGCCCCACCCCCCTCACCGCTCTGTTCCTCCCCCTGCTGGCGCCTCCCTCGCGCGCCACGGCGCCTGCGGCACTGCCGCACCGCCGCCGGCGCCTCTCCTGCCGCCGCCGCAAAACCTTGCGGCCGGCCTTATCCCCTCCCCTCCCTCCTGCTCTACGGCACTAGCAGCTCACCGTCGACCCGCTTGCCTATAAATTGACGCCCCCGACCTTCCCCGCGCGCGTGTCAGCACCTCGCCGCTCCTCCATTGCCGCCGTGAGCTCGGGCCACCGTAGGACCTCTCCCTCCGCCCCTTTCCTCTTCAAATTGACCCCGCCCGTAGCTTCCTCGTGTCCCACTGCACCTTCCCCGCCCGTTCTTTCCCTTCCCCGCACGCCGGAGCTACCCCGCCGCCGTGCGCCTCCGGCCGCCGGCCCTGTCCTCCGCGGGCAGCTCTCCCCCGACCGCCTTGAGCCCCTCCGAGACCACCCACAGGTAGCCCTAGGTTCCCTCGTGCTCCCCCTCTCTTTTCCCCTCACCGCCGGCGACCCCACCGGCCGGAATTTGGCCGGGCAGGAGCCTCCCCCACCGCCGGCCATGGTTTGGGTCTAATTGCGTGGAGTACTTTCTTTCCAGGGGGCTAGATGTTAAATGCAGGGACTAATGTGTAAAGGGAAATCTGTTATTTCATGTGAGGGACTAGTCTGTCTTGTAAAATTCATAACAACTCGCAGAAAAATCTAAAAATAGTGAAACCAACTTTGTTAAAAAGTAGATTTCAAACTCTATGGTTTTTGTTAATGAAGTGTGGTGTGAAACAAAATACTTTTGCCTTTATTAAACCTCTAAGATTAAGAGGTAATGCGTATGTGATCTTGTCATTTCATGCTCTAGTGTTTATCTTTAAGTTTAGCATGAATGTTCTTTAAGCCCTAGGTGACCTTGTGCAATTTCAAACCCAACATTTAATTTGAATTTAACATCTTTAATTTGAGCTTTCAAATTTAAAATAAACCTAATGTATAACCTACCCTAATTAGAATCTCTTAATATTCACTAATGTAATGTTTTATGATCCTAATATATAATCAAGTTTCTATGATCTTTTATTTAAAGTTTGAAATCAAATTTTAGTTTATTTCAAATTTAACCCAAAGGTTTAATTCATATTACAATAAAATTTTACCATATCTTATAAATGGTGTTTCAAATCTAAACCCTCTTTGTTTTATACATGTTTGTGTGCTAATTGGATGTGATATAATATTTAAATTTTTTTTAAAAATTAAAAATTCACCTCATTAATGTGTTGCATTTCATATAGAATCAACGACACTCGACGACGGGGACTACGAGTTGGTCTTAGGACAAGACCAAGGCTTTCCAGAAGACCCAGCACAAGTCGTCGAAAGTCTAATTGAAGCTCCGAACCCGAGTTCGGAAATCTCTGACTCTCCTGCTCCTACCCCTACTCCAGAAGGCAAGCCCCGGACATATCCCATTATTTTATTTACACTACAATCTATAACTATCTGTATTATATCTTGCATTAGGTCTAGGAGTTGTGATGAAACCCTAGATGCATGAATCCTAGGAATCCAATGTAATGCTCCCGAGTCCTTATCGGATAGATGCTCCGCTGATAGGACCGGTAGAAGTCGAGTGATTTCCTGTCACTCGCGCGATATAGGAGTTGCATGTTTACATTATTGCAGTCACTATAAGGATGACGGACAGGGTCATGTGCTGTATCATGACCTGGAAGTTTACCCTGTCTGTTTTGATAAAAGCTTTAAGGCCGAAATGTATGGTAGTGGTGGCTAAGCGTTTGAACAGTACTAGCCACATGCCGTGAAATGGTGTAAAGCGGTAAGCCTAGTAACCGATCGGCCCGGCAAGTGGGTATATTTCCACCACTCGAATTTTATGTTATGTTCACACGCACCGACCTGTGGGAGTACGTTCTGCATGGCAGACAGGAATACGGGTTTTGTAGTCGCGCTACAGACGTATGTCCTGCACGAGTGATGTGCGTACGGTCCTGCAAGTCGCTTGAGGTGGCCTGCCCACAAGTCGGAATGAAAGGTAAACGGTTGCTTCGGAAAGCCCTGCCGGTAATCCCAAGCGTGTGTGTTAGGTCTACCTTGCAAGGTTAAATTCGATTCGAATCGTCCGCCTCTCACGAAGCTTGAGATTGCTTATCACTTCTGCCACATTAAGTAAATAAACGTAAATGTTGATGAGATAATCTTGATGGATGATAATCACTACCTTGCTTGCTTAGTGTAGATGCTAACCTAGAATGGCTAATCAAGTTAGAACCTGAAAGTTAAAATCTGAAAGTAGTTCATACTCTTTGTTGCTTTTCAGCTGAAAAATAAACCCAGAGCCTTTACAAAGCCTTCATGAGTCTAGTTAAGGGCTAAAATATACCCAATTCCGGGTAAGCCTTGCTGAGTATTAGCATACTCAGCCTTGCTAATGTCTATTTCAGGTATAACCTACGAGAACCCCACGGACAACCTTGGGTGGCCTACGTCCGTTCCTTTTGGCTGGTCCGTGGAGTGGGACCCGTCCCCGGCCGGCACTGACCCTCCGGAGTGACACCAGGCCCCGGGCTAGGCTTGGTGTTTGCCTTCGCGACGTCTGTAGTCGCGTAAAACTTTTTCTTCCGCTGTGAGATGGACAAGCTGTTATGCTTGTCAGTTGAACATGGTTATGTATAAGTTTACCTATCTTTGAAACTCGTTTGTAATAATGTATGTATGATGTAAATTAAATGTTGTTGAGCTATTCTATGATGTGAACTCGCCTTCGTGCGAGATAAACCTGCTTCGATCCTGCTGAACCGTGGTTGTATCGGGCGGAGACCCGACAGACCAATGGATTGTTCCGTTTGAAGTGCGTTAAGCTGATAGCAGTTTGTACGGCGGTCAATAGCGCACTTGAGCCGGAATAATTCGACCGGTTCTGCCACAGCTGGTATCAGAGCTGTAGGTTTATCCTTACATCTGGAAAAGTTCATAAAAAGTATTTTCTGGATAAAAGTTGCTAACTAATAAGTTTATAAAGTACGTTGGATCCGTTAAGGATGGTAATTAGAACGTAAAGCCCTAGGGGTTTATATGGGAAAGTATCAGGTGGCAATAAGAGTATATATATGTAAATCTGACTTGCAGCACTACTTTCCGTCAAAACTTAAATTTTGTACAACTCAATTTTACTTTCTGTAACGACATCTACGTACGGAGGTAAGAAGGTAAGGATCCTCAGCCAACTGAGGGAGCTTGGCCTTCCCGTCGGTGATGCGAGCCGAACGCTGTTTCTCAAGCAGTGGCCTACTTGAGATGCTGCCAATATACCAACTTAGGTTGATTATATTGGGAGTAGATGGTTCGGCGCAGGGTATGGCGATCGCTGTTCATACCCCCGCTTATAGCGGTACCCCTGTGAATACGTTGTTTCGATAACGTATGTTAACGTTGTCTGTACGGCGGTAATTGTACAGATGCTGTTTCTATAGTGAGCAGTAATGATTGGGGACGCTTTCATGCCGTGCTGCCATGAAAGGTTCATGAGATATATACATATATCTGTGTTTTCTTCTGCAGGTACACTAACCACGTTTACGCTATTAGGACGTGTAGGGTTTACCGACTAGTTAAATATAGTGAGAGACGTATGGTTATGCCACCGGAATTAACTACGTAAGTCCAAAAATATTTGGCAGTTGTTTTGGTTGTGAGGGCGAGTAGTGCGTGCATGCATCTTATCTTAATGAAAGAATTTTATATGATGGACATAATGTTTGTATTTGGAGTGGGTTAATGTAGAGCTAAGGATAGCTTTAAGCTGGGTATCTTATATGGGATCTTAGTTTTCCATCTGATTTCCAGCCTTTGCTGTTATCAAAATTGATTATCTTGATTTGTTTATCTTGTATTCTTCTAACAAGATGACAAGTTTTGCCATTTGCATCCTGGTCGCAGATGGCAGCACCTTCCAATGTTTTCTGGGATCCGGAAGGGCATCTCCACACCAATGCCCTTCACTGGGAAGGTTTTCCTCGCTTGCTATGGGAATCTTTGCAGGCTTTCCATTATACAGAACCCCCGCAGTACGACGCTGTTGAACATGTGGAAGACGGAGTCCATAGGGCCCATGTCAGGATGAGTATACCTCAGCATCCTTTTCGTTCACAATGGCAGCCCATCGAGGTCAGCACGACGGGCTATAGAATTATGGACACCATTGAAGCAGCGGCCCTAGAAGCCATTTATGCCTTTTGCAGACAACACCCCGAGGAAGTTGTAGGACAACCTATAGGTTTGTTCGCCACAACAGATCCTAATGAAGTGGAGCAAGATCTCAGAATAATTCCTGAAAGTCATAGACTGGAAGGTCCACCAGAAGAAGTGGTGCAAGGAATGAGACGTTATACGAATATACAATACCACTATCATATGTTGCTACGCCGTGAAATAAGCTATTTGATCACTGCTGCGCGAAGTTATCACGGGGACGCTGCCAGGTACTTTACCCAGGCCGATCAACTTCAAGCAGTGGTACTTGAAAAGAATGGAATAATCGCCACTCAAAACGAGACCATCCACCATAGGGAGGATCAGATTAATGAGAGCGATCATATAATCACCCAACGGAACACGGTTATCGAGTTCCTGCAGACCCAAGTCCAAGACCTAATCCTTGCGGTGGATGATGCTCAAGCCCAGATCGAGGAATTGCAGCAGCTACCGCATCCTCCAGATGCACCGGCAGTACCTGAAGTTGAAGAAGAAGAGGAAGATCCCGAGGAGATTGAAGGGGTCTCCGAACTTGATTCTGAGCATGGGGATCCTGTCGTTAGTCCCCACCATTCCTCTTCTGGAAGCCAGTCATCAGTGGGCAACTTTGATGACTTTTAGTCACCGTTGATAGAGTGGTGGTTTAGATGTAATAAATGTATAAGATGTAATATAAGGGGGGTGTAGAATATCTAGTTATAAAGCCACTTGTTGTATGTGTGGCATGTACTTTTAGGTAGAAGTTTGTACCTTTTGAGTATGCTGATGTAAGATAGTAGTATCTTTATAGTAATGTAAATCCTGAGTTATCTTGTTCAATACCTGTGTACCTGTTGTGAGTAGATTGAATGGAGCATGTGCATTACTTTTCAGCTTGATAAAATGTATATTATCTGAAATTGGAGTAAGATTATGGGTGATAATGGATGCCTCCTTTATTTCAGATGGTTGGAGCTACTCGAGGAACCCCGGAAGGATTCCGGGCAGGACAACCTGGTAGTTCCCAGCAACCACCACCGCCACCTCCGAATTTGGCCGAGGTTATGGCCCGGCAAACCGAGCTTTTAAATCAACTTGTGCAAGCTCAGATGGGCCATTTCCAGCAACAACCGCGAGGCCGGGGTGAACCTCTGTCGGCCAACTATCAGGATTTCCTCAGCACCCAACCTCCTTTATTCCACAAGGCCGAGGAGCCTTTAGATGCAGATGCCTGGTTGCGGACTATCGAGTCCAAGTTCGCCTTATTATCAGCTCCATGTTCAGAGGAGAATAAAGTGCTCTTCGCCGCCCAGCAACTCCGAGGCCATGCACGTCTTTGGTGGGATCAGTTTCATGCAATGCAACCCGCCGAACACGTGATTATTTGGGATGAATTTCGGACTGCTTTCCGGGCACATCACATACCAGCTGGACTCATTGAGCGAAAGCTCAATGAATTTTTAAATTTGACCCAAGGTACCCGCACAGTTACACAATATGCACAGGTTTTTAATCACCTGTGCCAGTATGCGGGATCACATGCGGATACAGATGCCCGCAAATGTGATCGTTTCCGTCGAGGCCTAAACACCAAGCTCAAAGAATGGCTGAATCTAGTGAAGGCCAATGATTTGAATGAGTTGGTCAACATGGCCATAACTCAAGAAGATTGCATTGCCGCCCACAGAGCGGAAAAGAAAAGAAAAGCACCCACAGGACCTGCAACTCCACAGTCGCCTCGATATCGATTGATTCCGAGCAACGTCCCTCGAGCTCCGCCTCGAGGTAATATATCTGGCAGATGGGTAGCCCGACCTCCTCAACAAGCACAGTTCAACCGACCACCCCTGCCACAAAATCAGCAACAACCCCAACAAGGTCCACGACCGAGCTTTCCGCCAGCTACTCCAGGAAACAGCAATTATCGTTGTTTCAATTGCGGGAGCCCGTCCCACTTCATCAAAGATTGCCCTCAACCTAGGAAATCATTCCAAGGGCAAACATCTAATCCGAACTATAAAGGCAAGGGTAAGAGACAAGTGGTACAGGTCCGACAAGGGAGGGTGAATCTCACTACACTCTCCGAACTTCCTGAGGGAGCACCGATAATGACGGGTACATTTTCTATTAATCGTTATCCCGTTATTATTCTTTTCGATACTGGAGCTACCCATAGTTTTATCAGTACGGATTGTGGGATTAGAGTGGGTTTGGATATTTGCACTATAAGTGAAGCTTATAGGATTGTAACTCCTGGTGGTAAGACTATGTCTAATCAAATGTGTAGGAAGGTACCGATTCAACTGGGTAGCCATTTAATCAGAACAGATTTATTGGTTTTAGACCTTAAGGGGATGGATGTTCTTTTGGGTATGAATTGGATGACCCAACATCATGTGTCTCTAGATATTCCTTCAAGAACCGTGGAGATAGGTTCTCCGGAAAATGAGCCTACCATTCTTTATCTTCCACAACCAAAATTCGTTAACTCTTGCACCTATGCCATATCTAAGGTCAAACTTGAAGATATTCCAGTCGTCTGTGAATATCCAGATGTTTTTCCAGATGACTTACCTGGGATGCCCCCAGACCGAGACATTGAGTTCATTATAGAACTCCAACCGGGTACAGCCCCTATTTCCAAAAAATCATATCGTATGCCTCCTAATGAGTTGGTCGAGTTAAAAATCCAACTCCAAGATCTCTTAGACAAAGGCTTTATCCGCCCAAGTGCATCACCATGGGGTTGTCCGGCCTTATTTGTAAAGAAGAAAGATAATAGCTTGAGGCTGTGTGTTGATTATCGTCCTCTCAATGCGGTGACTATCAAAAATAAATACCCCCTACCCCGCATTGATATCCTCTTTGATCAGCTAGCCGGAGCCAAAGTGTTTTCTAAAATAGATCTTCGTTCCGGCTACCACCAAATTAAGATTCGGCCCAGTGATGTTCCAAAAACAGCTTTCTCCACTCGGTATGGTTTATACGAGTATCTTGTCATGTCATTTGGTCTCACAAATGCCCCAGCCTATTTCATGTATCTCATGAACTCTGTTTTCATGCAAGAGCTCGACAAATTTGTCGTGGTCTTCATTGATGACATCTTGATCTATTCTAAAACTCCAGAAGATCATGCTAAGCATCTCCATGTCATCCTTCAGCGATTAAGAGACCATCATTTATATGCCAAATTCTCTAAATGTGAGTTTTGGCTAGATACAGTCAAATTTCTGGGCCATACCATTTCTAGAGACGGAATATCCGTCGATCCCAGTAAAGTACAAGAAGTGATGGACTGGAAACCCCCAACCTCCGTCCATCAGATTCGTAGTTTTCTCGGTCTAGCTGGCTATTATCGCCGTTTCATTCCTGATTTTTCTAGAATAGCCAAACCTATGACCGAACTACTAAAGAAAGGTGTGAAATTCTCCTGGGATCAAAAATGCGAAGATGCATTTCATATCCTTAGAAATCATCTTACGACTGCACCAGTCTTAGCTCAACCAGATGTCACAAAACCTTTTGATATCTATTGTGATGCATCAGGAACTGGACTTGGTTGTGTACTTATGCAAGACAACCGAGTAATTGCATATGCATCACGAGCACTTAGGGTTCATGAACAAAATTACCCCACCCACGATCTTGAACTCGCAGCTGTTATTCATGCCCTAAAGATTTGGAGACATCATCTAATGGGTACAAAATGCCATATCTACACTGATCATAAAAGCCTCAAATATATCTTTACCCAGGCAGATTTAAATATGAGGCAAAGGCGCTGGCTAGAACTTATCAAGGATTATGACTTGGAAGTGCATTATCATCCAGGCAAGGCCAATGTCGTTGCTGATGCCCTTAGTCGCAAAGCACATTGTTCTTGCCTATCCATTGAAGCATTCCATGAAACTCTCTGTTGGGAAATGAGTAAACTTAATCTAGAGATCGTTTCCCAAGGTGACTTAAACCATATCTCGGTTGAAGCCACACTCAGAGATAGCATTGTTCTAGCACAACAGCGAAATAAGGGCATTAGAACTATTAAACAAGAGTTGATGCAAGGGGAAGGGAAGTATAAATGCTTCCGAGTAGATCCTGAAGGAGTCTTATGGTTCAATGAACGTATTGTTGTACCGAAGGACCATAAACTCCGAAAACAAATAATGGATGAAGCCCATCTATCTAAATTTTCCATACACCCCGGCAGTACGAAGATGTATCAGGATCTAAAACACAACTTTTGGTGGACTCGTATGAGACGAGAAATAGCCAAGTATGTGTCAGAATGTGACATCTGCCAAAGAGTCAAAGCCAGTCATTTGAAGACTGCTGGTATTCTTCAATCTCTACCCATTCCCTCGTGGAAGTGGGAGGATGTCAGTATGGACTTTATTGTTGGCCTACCCAATACTTCTCGGAGGCATGACTCTATTTGGGTAATCGTTGATCGATTAACCAAGACAGCACATTTTCTTCCCGTGCATACCACATACAATGCTAAAAGGTATGCTGAGATTTATCTGGATCAGATTGTTCGACTTCATGGAGTACCTAAAACGATCATTTCTGATCGTGGAGCACAATTTGTTGCTAGGTTCTGGGAGCAACTTCATGAAGCTCTTGGGACTAAATTAATTCGAAGCTCCGCCTATCATCCTCAAACGGATGGGCAAACTGAGCGAGTAAACCAAATTCTGGAAGATATGCTCAGAGCTTGTGTACTCCAATTCGACAAAAATTGGGATAAATACTTGTCACTAGCGGAATTCTCATACAACAATAGCTATCAGACAAGTATTAAAATGGCTCCCTTTGAAGCATTATACGGTCGCCGATGCCGAACTCCTTTGAATTGGTCACAACCGGCGAACGTAAAATTTTTGGACCCGATCTAGTTGTAGAAGCAGAGGATAAAGTCAAGCTAATCCAGGACAATCTAAAGACCGCCCAATCTCGACAGAAAAGCTACGCTGATACACGAAGAAGACCATTACAGTTTCACATCGGAGACTTCGTATATCTTCGAGTATCTCCCATCCGAGGTGTTCAAAGATTCGGTGTAAAAGGGAAACTTGCTCCTCGATACATCGGACCCTTTGAAATCCTCGAAATCTGTGGACCTGTAGCTTATCGTCTCCAACTTCCTTCTCAATTAGCGGCCATTCATAACATCTTTCATGTCTCCCAACTCAGAAAATGTGTTAAAATCCCCACCGAGATCATCGATTCCCAAACTATCGAAATCGAACCAGATCTGACCTATACAGAACATCCCATCAGAATTCTTGATACTAAAGAAAGAAGTACCAGAAGAGAGACCACCAAAATGTACAAGATTCAATGGAACCATCATACAGAGGAAGAAGCAACGTGGGAAACCGAATCTTATCTTCAACACAACTTTCCCGATTTCTTCCAAATCAATCGTCGAGCTTGATCCGTCTGTTCCATCTTGCTTCAGAATCTCGGGACGAGATTCTTTTTAGGGGGGAAGGCTGTGGCACTCAGGTAATTAGCTAGGTTATACCTTAGATTTTAAGCATGCTTGTATATTCAAAGTTTGGCAAAAATATGCTTTATATATGTAATGCTATGAAAGAAAGGATGTTTATGTAATTAATATTAACTAAAGGTACTTTTATGCAAATTGGATGAAGATGAGGGAAAAGTTTGAAAGCATAAGGGTTATTTTGCAAAAAGTAATATCAGTGGTCAATTTACAAAGATATATGTGAAATTACCATAGGATGAATGTGCAAAAGTAATTTTACTTAGGGATTTACTTAAAACATGAAGTTATTACTAAGTTCATTTTAACTCAAAAACTATTGCTCAACTGGAGATGAACCTTAAAGAGAAGTTGTAGAGTTTGAAAAACCATGCACTTTTGCTTTTTGGACCATCTTCATTTGAGCATTGGTTTAAAAGTTACAAACCCTTTTCAGTTAGGCCCCTATCTTTCTCTGAAATCGCAGATCAGTCCAAATGTCAGTTCGTTCCCCTTCTTCCTCAGGCGCCCTGCTCCTCCCCTGCTCTGTTTCCTCTGTTCCCTCTGTCGCCGGAGTAATACGCCGCCCCGGGTTCACCGCCGGCCACCCCCCCGGGTTCCTCCCCCTGCCACGCGTTGCCGCCCACCCCCTCACCGCTCTGTTCCTCCCCCTGCTGGCGCCTCCCTCGCGCGCCACGGCGCCTGCGGCACTGCCGCACCGCCGCCGGCGCCTCTCCTGCCGCCGCCGCAAAACCTTGCGGCCGGCCTTATCCCCTCCCCTCCCTCCTGCTCTACGGCACTAGCAGCTCACCGTCGACCCGCTTGCCTATAAATTGACGCCCCCGACCTTCCCCGCGCGCGTGTCAGCACCTCGCCGCTCCTCCATTGCCGCCGTGAGCTCGGGCCACCGTAGGACCTCTCCCTCCGCCCCTTTCCTCTTCAAATTGACCCCGCCCGTAGCTTCCTCGTGTCCCACTGCACCTTCCCCGCCCGTTCTTTCCCTTCCCCGCACGCCGGAGCTACCCCGCCGCCGTGCGCCTCCGGCCGCCGGCCCTGTCCTCCGCGGGCAGCTCTCCCCCGACCGCCTTGAGCCCCTCCGAGACCACCCACAGGTAGCCCTAGGTTCCCTCGTGCTCCCCCTCTCTTTTCCCCTCACCGCCGGCGACCCCACCGGCCGGAATTTGGCCGGGCAGGAGCCTCCCCCACCGCCGGCCATGGTTTGGGTCTAATTGCGTGGAGTACTTTCTTTCCAGGGGGCTAGATGTTAAATGCAGGGACTAATGTGTAAAGGGAAATCTGTTATTTCATGTGAGGGACTAGTCTGTCTTGTAAAATTCATAACAACTCGCAGAAAAATCTAAAAATAGTGAAACCAACTTTGTTAAAAAGTAGATTTCAAACTCTATGGTTTTTGTTAATGAAGTGTGGTGTGAAACAAAATACTTTTGCCTTTATTAAACCTCTAAGATTAAGAGGTAATGCGTATGTGATCTTGTCATTTCATGCTCTAGTGTTTATCTTTAAGTTTAGCATGAATGTTCTTTAAGCCCTAGGTGACCTTGTGCAATTTCAAACCCAACATTTAATTTGAATTTAACATCTTTAATTTGAGCTTTCAAATTTAAAATAAACCTAATGTATAACCTACCCTAATTAGAATCTCTTAATATTCACTAATGTAATGTTTTATGATCCTAATATATAATCAAGTTTCTATGATCTTTTATTTAAAGTTTGAAATCAAATTTTAGTTTATTTCAAATTTAACCCAAAGGTTTAATTCATATTACAATAAAATTTTACCATATCTTATAAATGGTGTTTCAAATCTAAACCCTCTTTGTTTTATACATGTTTGTGTGCTAATTGGATGTGATATAATATTTAAATTTTTTTTAAAAATTAAAAATTCACCTCATTAATGTGTTGCATTTCATATAGAATCAACGACACTCGACGACGGGGACTACGAGTTGGTCTTAGGACAAGACCAAGGCTTTCCAGAAGACCCAGCACAAGTCGTCGAAAGTCTAATTGAAGCTCCGAACCCGAGTTCGGAAATCTCTGACTCTCCTGCTCCTACCCCTACTCCAGAAGGCAAGCCCCGGACATATCCCATTATTTTATTTACACTACAATCTATAACTATCTGTATTATATCTTGCATTAGGTCTAGGAGTTGTGATGAAACCTAGATGCATGAATCCTAGGAATCCAATGTAATGCTCCCGAGTCCTTATCGGATAGATGCTCCGCTGATAGGACCGGTAGAAGTCGAGTGATTTCCTGTCACTCGCGCGATATAGGAGTTGCATGTTTACATTATTGCAGTCACTATAAGGATGACGGACAGGGTCATGTGCTGTATCATGACCTGGAAGTTTACCCTGTCTGTTTTGATAAAAGCTTTAAGGCCGAAATGTATGGTAGTGGTGGCTAAGCGTTTGAACAGTACTAGCCACATGCCGTGAAATGGTGTAAAGCGGTAAGCCTAGTAACCGATCGGCCCGGCAAGTGGGTATATTTCCACCACTCGAATTTTATGTTATGTTCACACGCACCGACCTGTGGGAGTACGTTCTGCATGGCAGACAGGAATACGGGTTTTGTAGTCGCGCTACAGACGTATGTCCTGCACGAGTGATGTGCGTACGGTCCTGCAAGTCGCTTGAGGTGGCCTGCCCACAAGTCGGAATGAAAGGTAAACGGTTGCTTCGGAAAGCCCTGCCGGTAATCCCAAGCGTGTGTGTTAGGTCTACCTTGCAAGGTTAAATTCGATTCGAATCGTCCGCCTCTCACGAAGCTTGAGATTGCTTATCACTTCTGCCACATTAAGTAAATAAACGTAAATGTTGATGAGATAATCTTGATGGATGATAATCACTACCTTGCTTGCTTAGTGTAGATGCTAACCTAGAATGGCTAATCAAGTTAGAACCTGAAAGTTAAAATCTGAAAGTAGTTCATACTCTTTGTTGCTTTTCAGCTGAAAAATAAACCCAGAGCCTTTACAAAGCCTTCATGAGTCTAGTTAAGGGCTAAAATATACCCAATTCCGGGTAAGCCTTGCTGAGTATTAGCATACTCAGCCTTGCTAATGTCTATTTCAGGTATAACCTACGAGAACCCACGGACAACCTTGGGTGGCCTACGTCCGTTCCTTTTGGCTGGTCCGTGGAGTGGGACCCGTCCCCGGCCGGCACTGACCCTCCGGAGTGACACCAGGCCCCGGGCTAGGCTTGGTGTTTGCCTTCGCGACGTCTGTAGTCGCGTAAAACTTTTTCTTCCGCTGTGAGATGGACAAGCTGTTATGCTTGTCAGTTGAACATGGTTATGTATAAGTTTACCTATCTTTGAAACTCGTTTGTAATAATGTATGTATGATGTAAATTAAATGTTGTTGAGCTATTCTATGATGTGAACTCGCCTTCGTGCGAGATAAACCTGCTTCGATCCTGCTGAACCGTGGTTGTATCGGGCGGAGACCCGACAGACCAATGGATTGTTCCGTTTGAAGTGCGTTAAGCTGATAGCAGTTTGTACGGCGGTCAATAGCGCACTTGAGCCGGAATAATTCGACCGGTTCTGCCACAGCACCGCCCAAGGCCCCAGCTCAGGGCAGGGTGAACCACGTGACGGCCGAGTCAGCGGCCGAGGCTCCCAACGTGGTTATTGGTACGTTCATGGTTAATGCCCATTCCGCTACAGTGCTTTTTGATACTGGTGCTACACATTCTTTCATCACCCAGTCTTTTGTTGAGCATCACGGTATTCCTACTAGCACATTAAAGAGGTGCATGTTAGTATCTTCACCGGGAGGGCAGTTGAGGTCTCAGGTCTTCTGTCCCAGAGTCAGTGTGGCTATAAGGGGGGTAGATTTCAGTGCGAATCTGATGGTGCTCGACTCCAAGGGCATCGATGTGATCCTTGGGATGGAGACTCTTGCTAAATGGGGAGTCCGGATAGATTGTGCTCAGAGGACGGTTCTTCTGTCAGCCCCGGATGGTCAGGAGGTTACTGTTGGAGCTACGGAGCCTTCTGGATTTCTTCATCAGATGGAGGCTAGACCCACGGATGGTATTCGCGTGGTGTCGGAATTCCCGGATGTCTTTCCGGATGATTTGCCAGGTATGCCGCCTGATCGCGACATTGAGTTTTCTATTGATCTCTTGCCTGGCACAGCTCCTATTGCTAAGAGGCCCTATCGTATGGCTCCTGTCGAGCATGAGGAGGTTAAGAAGACTGTCGACGAGTTGCTAGCTAAGGGTTATATCCGTCGCAGTTTCTCTCCTTGGGCTTTTCCCGTATTGCTTGTAGAGAAGAAGGATGGTGCGAAGAGAATGTGCGTCGATTATCGGGATCTGAATGCAGTCACCATCAAGAACAAGCATCCATTGCCTCGTATTGAGGATCTTTTCGATCAGCTTCAGGGTGCTTGTGTATTCTCGAAGATTGATCTGCGTTCGGGTTATCACCAGCTGAAGATTCGTTCTGAGGATATTCCGAAGACGGCATTCACCTGCAAGTATGGGTTATACGAGTATACGGTCATGTCCTTTGGCTTGACTAATGCTCCGGCTTTCTTCATGCATCTGATGAACAAGTTTTCATGGATTATCTGGACACCTTTGTGGTGATATTTATTGATGATATCCTGATATATTCCAAGTCAGAAGTGGAGCATGAGAAGCATCTGAGGCTTGTGTTGCAGAGGCTCAGAGAGCACAAGCTGTATGCCAAGCTCAGCAGTGCGAGTTCTGGATTGACGAGGTTCCGTTTCTCGGTCATGTTATCTCCAAGGGAGGTATTGCTGTGGACCCCGGAAAGGTGAAGGATGTGCTTAACTGGGTTGTACCGCAGACGGTGAAGGAAGTCCGCTCTTTTCTGGCTTAGCAGGTTATTATCGGAGGTTCATCGAGAATTTCTCCAAGATTGCGAAGCCTTTGACTTCCTTGCTGGAGAAGGATGTGGGTTTTTCTTGGACTGATGAGCGTCAGAGTGCCTTCGAGGAGTTGAAGAAGAGGTTGACTACGGCGCCAGTCCTTACTCTGCCGGACCAGAGCAAGAGGTTCACCGTGTATTGTGATGCTTCGAGGGATGGTCTTGGTTGCGTTCTGATGCAGGAAGGCAGAGTGATAGCTTATGCCTCGCGGCAGTTGCGCCGGCACGAGCTGAATTATCCCACTCATGATCTGGAGTTAGCCGCAGTTGTGCATGCTCTGAAGATATGGAGGCATTACTTGTTTGGGCAGAGGTGTGATATTTACACCGATCACAAGAGCCTCAAGTATATTTTCACTCAGAGTGAGTTGAATATGCGGCAGAGAAGATGGCTAGAGTTGGTCAAGGATTACGACCTGGAGATTCACTATCACCCGGGCAAGGCCAATGTTGTAGCAGATGCTCTGAGCAGGAAGAGCTATGTTAACATGGCCGTGGCTTTTCAGATGCCTCAGGAGTTATGCGAGGAGTTTGAGCAGTTGAGTCTGGGTTTCTTGCATCACACTCGGGTACATCGTTCGAGGCGGAACCCACTCTAGAGGCAGAGATCAGGCAGCATCAGAGGGAAGATCAGAGGCTGCAGGAGATTCGTGAGTTGCTCAAGATTGGCAAGGCCCTCATTTCAGAGAGGATGATCAGGGTACCTTGTGGTACAAGGGTCGTATATGTGTGCCGGATGTGGCAGATCTCAGGAAGTTGATTCTGAGTGAGGCTCATGATACAGCATATTCTATCCATCCAGGCAGCACGAAGATGTATTACGACCTGAAGGAACGATTCTGGTGGTCTGGAATGAAGCGTTCCGTTGCGGAGTACGTGGCTATTTGTGACACTTGTCAGCGTGTCAAGGCAGAGCATCAGAGGCCAGCAGGATTATTGCAGCCGTTGAAGATTCCAGAGTGGAAATGGGAGGAAATCACTATGGATTCATTGTTGGCTTGCCTCGTACTCAGAAAGGGTACAACTCCATATGGGTAGTAGTGGACCGGTTGACGAAGGTGGCTCATTTCATCCCGGTGACACTACTTACTCCGGCGCTAGACTCGCAGAGTTGTACATCTCCAGGATTGTCTGTCTGCATGGTGTCCCGAAGAAGATTATATCTGATCGAGGATCTCAGTTTACTTCACGGTTCTGGGAGCAGTTGCATGATTCGTTGGATACGAAGCTGCGCTTCAGTACTGCTTATCATCCTCAGACCGATGGACAGACAGAGAGAACAACCAAGTGTTGGAGGATATGCTTCGAGCCTGTGCCATTCAGTATGGTACCAGCTGGGATAAATGCCTGCCGTATGCAGAGTTTTCTTATAACAACAGTTATCAGGCCAGTCTGAAGAAGTCCCCTTTCGAGGCCTGTATGGTCGTAAGTGAGGACTCCTCTGTATTGGGATCAGATTGGCGAGAGGCAGGTGTTTGGTCCGGATATTGTTGAAGAGGCAGAACAGTTGGTACAGCAGGTGCGAGAGAATCTGAGGATCGTCAGACTCGACAGAAGAGTTACGCGGATGTGCGTCGTCGAGATTTGACCTTTGCAGTGGGTGACCATGTGTACTGAAAGTCTCGCCGATGCGAGGAATCCGCAGGTTTAATGTACGAGGGAAGTTAGCTCCTCGGTACATTGGTCCGTTCAAGGTGCTGGAACGGAAAGGTGAGGTGGCAATCGCTGGAGTTGCCACTCATCTCTCGGGAGTGCACGATGTGTTTCACGTGTCTCAGCTGAAGAAGTGCTTGAGAGTGCCAGAAGAGCAAGCACCGATAGAAGGGTTGGATGTGCAGGAGGATCTGACCTATGTTGAGCATCCGGTGAAGATTCTGGAGACATCTGAGAGGGTTACTAGAAACAAGAAGGTCAGATGTGCCGTGTTCAGTGGAGTCATCACACGGAGGATGAGGCTACCTGGGAGCGAGAGGACGAGCTGAGGAAGACATATCCCGATTCTTTGCTAGCTAGCCTATCCGAATCTCGGGACGAGATTCCTGTAAGGGGGGTAGGTTTGTAACACCCTAAGGTAATTTCCCTAATTTTAATGAATTTATTTGGGCTTAAATAATTTTCCATGCCTTTCTTTAATTTTGTCGCATTTAAAGTAATTTTATAACGCAAGGAAATAAAATTTACCATAGGATTAAATTGTTTGTGCATTCATGCCGCAGCATTATTTTATTTGTGTTGAGTTCATAGGTTGAATTCAAATTTGTATTTGAATTCAAGTAGAATTGTTTGAATTAGTGAGTGTTGAAAAAGAAAAGGAGAAGGAAGGAGCCAGCCAGCAGGCCCAAAACCCTCTCCCTCCCCCTCTCTTTCTTTCCCCAGCCCGAGGCCCAGCTCTTTCCCCTTTTCTCCCCTCCCGCGTGGGCCGAGCCCCGGCCCAGCTCCCCTCAGCGCTGGCTCCCTTTCCCTCCTCTCTCTGTCTGGTCACTCGGGCCCACGTGTCGGCGCCGCTTTCCCCCTCCCTTCTTCCGCTGCCAGGTCGGCCCCTCCTCCCTGCTTCTTCCCCGACGCAACCTCCTCCCGAGAACTCCGGTGAGCTGCGCTCCTCGGGCCGCGCGTCAACGGGGCCGCCGCCACCCTACAAAGGGCCGCCCAACCCTCTAAGCCCTAACCCTAGCCGGCAATCGAACCCTATCGCCGCCGGCCTCTTTCCCCTCCGCCGCGGGTAAGTAGCACGCCGCCGCTCAATTTCTCATCGCCGGCGTGCCACGACCCGCTGATCCCCCTTGACACCTCCACAGGGCCCCCACAAGACGATCCGCGGTGACCCGGAGCTAGGAGAACCCCTGCAGCACTCTCCCGCGAGCGCCGTCGTCCTGCTGCCGCCGGTCGCCGTCGGGTTCCTTCCTCCGCTGCAACTCCGGGCACCGTAGCCCCTCGTGAGCTCCCCCTTCGCGCTCTGGTCCTTTTGCACCAGCTGTGGTAATCCCTAGCCGCCTGTAACGCCCAGAACGCGAGCGCCGCCGATGCGCCGCCGCCCGAGCCGCCCCGCCGTCGAACTCGCCGCTAGAGTCTCCCTGCGTTTCTTTAGGGCCCTAGGTGAGTCACGCGTGTCGCGCAGGTCACGCCGGACCCAAGCCCAGGTCAGTTTGACCCCCGGAGCGGCGGGAACGCCGAGCTCGGTGATCCCCGAGCCGCGCCGCCGCGGGTGTTGCCGCCGGCGTCGCAGCGCCGCTCCCCTCTGTCCCCTTTTCCCTGGCCGTTCGATCCGAGATCGACGTGCCTGATTAGAACCGCGTACTCCTTTGTCCCGAACCGCTAGATCCCAAATCCAAGCGCCCAGGTTAGAGCGTACCGGTTCGCGGATCGGATTAGATCCGAGCCGTCGGTTTCAAATCCAGCGAGAGGCATTAGATCCGTGTTAAGGGATGGTCCGGAGCGTAGGATCGCGATCCGACGGTTGAGAGTTACGCGTACCCCTTCGCTTAGCCGATCTAATCTGAGCCACCGAGGAAGATCCAACGATCCAGAACAGAATTACCGCTTCAGCCCGCTTCTTTTGCTAAAGAACCCCCGGGTTTCTCTGGAATCAACCCGCCGTCCACCACAGTTCAAAAGTATTTACGATCAGGTCCTCTTCTTTCTCGTTTAGACCCCTGAGCTTTCCAGATTTAGTACCCGCAGTCCATATCTTGGGTTTCCCCGTGCTAGCCCCTGAGTCTAGGCTTAATTACGTTTTAGTCCTCGGTTTTTTGTCCAGAGCCCCTGGAAGTCCTGTTTTTCTTACAAATAGGTCCCTGGATCCTGTTTTAAGCGTAGTTTTCACGTTTTAGCTCCGTTTTAGGTGTTCTTTATATCCACGCGATCGTTGTAACGCGTTAGATTAGTTCTAGGCTAGTTTCATGTGCTGTTTCCATGTAATGTTGTACTGTTTTCTTATGTTTTGCTATCGTTTGTGCATGTGTGTATGTGTGGACTATATTTGACGATCGTGAGTAGACGCGGAGCCTTTGGACCAGTACCAGGAGCAGCCGTCTTCCAGCAGTTCGAGCAGCAGCCGGAGAGTACGAGGAAGGCAAGTATAACATGAACCTCCTATCACTTTTAAATACAATTTCATACTGCATTTTAATTCTGTATACCTATAAGGATTTCCTAGCCACTTTATATCCTTATATATCCTTTGGGTTGCATTTTGGTTAGTTGTGCTAGGTTGCTGCGCTATAACAAATCTTGGTCCTTTTTAATTAATTTGATTAATGGTCTTATGCAACTTAATTCTGGAGCCGACCCTCTGTGCTGTGTGCTTGAGAGTTTGTGCGTCCTTAAAAATATGTTTTTGTTAGAAACATGGTTTAGGGGGCCAGCACGGTGCTTAGTGCTTGGTTGGCCACTCTCCCATAAGGACCGGTTATAGAGCGACAACTGGGACAACCGCGCAACCACAAGACTGGTATGGGACGGTCTTGACTTACTAATTAGGTCATTTTTGGTTCGGGAGTAACTTACCTGCGTGGCAAGAGGGGTGGTAAGCTTCATGGTCCCTGCTCCTCCGGCTTGGGTCTGTGCTGTGTGTTCTTGTACCCCGGAGGTGGGCCCCATCGTCGCTGATCCAGAATCCTTAGCGGTTACACCTTACCAACGTGTCCTTTGTAACGGTCTCGTAGTGTGCTTGCTAGCCATCTCACCTAAGGAAGTGTGATGAACAACTAGCGTAGCTCACGACTTGTGGGTAAAGTTGTGCAACCTCTCGAGAGTGTAAAACTGATATATCAGCTGTGCTCACAGTCATGAGCGGCCCAGATCCTCCGTCTGATTAGTGGGGTATCAACCTTTGACGAGGGCGATTCCCCGGGTGGTTTTGGTTGGATGGTTCTCGGTAGTTCTTAATTAATATTGATTAATTTATTATGCAATTGGGTTTATGGTAATTCATCCACTTGTAGTAATTAGTTTTAATAAAATTTGCCAAGACTAAAAGCTAATGCAGTTGAGTCAGCTAACCTTAGAGCCTCATGCTCGTGTTATACTTGTTGAGTACGAGTTTGTACTCACACTTGTCTCCCTGCTCTTCTGTTCTATTTCGGCTATCTTCGACTGCTGATCAGTGACCGGCAACGTGGAGG
>NW_020356389.1:0-40205 GCF_002211085.1 Panicum hallii
CCCTCCAAGAAGGCCAGCAAGTCGAGCATCCAGTCGACTGATCGCGTGGCCCTCAAGTCGATCCAGCTCCAGGAGGGAGATCCATCTAAGACCGCCGTCATTGGCGCGGGCTTAGGCGACAAATAGGAATTCGCGCTCGTCAGCTTTCTTCGGGCCAACCGAGACATATTCGCATGGAAACCTGCGAACATGCCAGGGGTGCCCAGGGAGTTGATCGAGCATGCTTTGAATGTAGACCGAAGGCCATGCCCAAAAAGCAACGCCTCCGGAGGTTTGCTCACGACAAGCGTGAGGCCATTAAATGAGAGATCGCTAAACTCCTCGCGGCTGGATTCATTAAAGAAGTAATTCATCCAGAGTGGGTAGAAAATCCCGTGCTTGTAAAGAAAAAGAACAATGAATGGAGAATGTGTGTCGACTACACCGATCTCAACAAGCATTGCCCAAAAGATCATTTTGGGCTGCCGCGCATTGACCAAGTCGTCGATTCGACGGCTGGGTGTGTCCTTCTTTGTTTTCTTGATTGTTACTCAGGGTATCATTAGATTGCGCTCAAGGAGGAGGACCAAATCAAGACTGCATTCATCACCCCATACGGGACTTATGCGTACAAAACAATGTCTTTTGGGTTGAAGAATGCAGGAGCAACATACCAACCGCGCGATCCAGATGTGTTTCGCGGATCAGCTGCACCGGAATGTTGAGGCTTATGTGGATGATGTGGTCATCAAGACCAGGGATCCCGATAGCCTGATCGAAGATTTGGAAGAAACATTTAGTAGTCTACGCAGATATCGGTGGAAACTCAATCCCACCAAGTGCGTCTTTGGAGTACCTTCTGGGAAATTGCTTGGGTTCATCGTCAGCAACCGGGGCATCGAGGCCAACCCTGTCAAGATCACGGCCATCACTGATATGGAGGCTCCGGCCACAATCAAGGATGTGCAGAAGCTGACAGGTTGTATGGCGGCCCTGAACAGGTTCATCTCCCGACTCGGGGAGAGAGGGCTACCTTTCTTCAAGCTCCTAAAACGCCAAGACAAGTTTCAATGGACGGAGGAGGCCGAGCAAGCTCTACAAGACTTGAAAAATTCACCTCCAGTCGCCTCCGATCCTTACCGCTCCGTTACCGGAAGAGGATCTACTACTCTACATTGCGGCAACAACCCATGTGGTCAGCAGCGCTATTGTAGTCGAGCGAGGCGAAGAAGGCCATGCGTTCGGAGTGCAGAGGCCCGTCTATTTCGTCAGCGAGGTCCTCTCCGAGTCAAAAGTACGGTACCCAGCTGTTCAAAAGCTCTTATATGCAATTTTGATCACATCAAGAAAGTTGCGCCATTACTTCGACGAGTACAAGATCACTGTGATTACGGACTTCCCGCTGGCGGATATTCTCCATAATCAAGATGCCACGGGACGCATATCTAAGTGGGCAGTGGAACTGGGGGCTTTGTCAATCGACTTCAAGCCACGCACTGCCATCAAGTCACAGGCTCTAGTCGACTTCATGGCTGAATGGAGGGAGAATCAAGTCCCAACCCCAGTGGACAAGCCAGAGCACTGGACCATGTATTTTGATGGGTCCCTCAAGCTCGACGGCGGAGGCGCTGGTGTCTTGCTCATCTCCCCACGAGGCGAACAATTGAAGTACGTCCTTCAGATCTTATGGAAGGTATCTAATAATGAAGCCGAGTATGAAGCCTTGCTTCATGGGCTTCGTTTGGCGATATCACTAGGGATCAAGCGATTACTTGTGTATGGCGATTCTCTTCTTGTCGTTCAGCAGGTCAATAAGGAGTGGGACTGCAACAAGGAAACAATGGATGCATACGTCCAGGAAGTGCGCAAGCTGGAAGGCAAATTTTCTGGCTTGGAGGTTCACCATGTGCTACGGGAGCACAACGTTGGCGCGGATATCCTGTCCAAGTTAGGGTCAACGCGCGCTCAAGTCCCGCCGGGAGTCTTCGTCCAGGAGCTTGATCAGCCATCCATCAAGCCTTCTCCGCAAGTAACCATCGACTCGGGTTCCCAACAACCCGATCGAGAGGTTCTGATGCTGGGGGAGGACTGGCGAGCGGCTTTCATCGACTTCATTCAAGACCAACGGCTACCAGCGGGAATTGATGCTAAGAGTGCGGAAGCGGCGCGCGTCTTAAGAAGAAGCAAGGGCTTCGTCCTGGTCAACGGCAAGCTCTACAGGCGTAGCGCTCGGTCAGGAGTTCTTATGAAGTGCGTCACGAAGGAAGATGGGTACGACATACTACGAGAGATCCACGAAGGCGTCTGCGGCAACCATGCGGCGTCAAGAACGCTGGTTGGGAAAGCATACAGGGCCGGTTTCTGGTGGCCCACCGCAGTCACCGACGCGGAGGATCTCGTGCGCAGGTGTCAAAACTGCCAATTCTTCGGCAAACAGACCCATGTTCCTGCTCATAGCCTCATCACTATACCACCATCGTGGCCCTTTGCTTGTTGGAGTCTCGACATGATCGGGCCCTTCATGACGGCGCCAGGTGGTTTTACTCATGTTCTGGTGGCTATCGACAAGTTCACGAAGTGGATCGAGTACAAGCCAATCGCCAAACTCACGCCAGACCGGGTTGTTGACTTCATCTCAGAAATCTTGCACCGGTTCGGCTTCCCCAACACTATCATCACGGACTTGGGGTCAAATTTCACGGCCAACCATTTCTGGGAATTCTGCGAGAACGCCTGCATCGAAGTCAAATATGTCTCAGTTGCACACCCGCGGGCCAATGGACAAGTCGAACGGGCGAACGGCTTGATAATCGACGGTCTCAAGAAGCGACTATACGATGAAAACAGCAAGAAGGGAGGCAAATGGGTACACGAGCTGCCGCATGTAGTCTGGGGGCTTCGGACTCAGCCATCCAAAGCCACAGGCCAAACGCCTTTCTTCCTTGTATATGGATCTGAAGCCATTTTACCAGCCGATATCATGTGGAAGTCCCCAAGGGTTGAAATGTACAATGAAGGCGAGGCGGACGAAGCGAGGCAGTTAGAGCTCGATTCTGTGGAAGAAGCTCGTTGCACCGCCCTTGTCCAGTCAGCCAGGTACCTGCAGGGGATCCGCCGATACCATGATCGCAACGTCAAGGAGCGGTCATTCAGCGTCGGCGACCTGGTTTTACGTCGTATCCAGGACGAATCTGGCCTACACAAACTCAATTCAAGGTGGGAGGGCCCGTTCGTCGTCAAGCAGGTCACACGGCCAGGGTCGTATCGACTACAATGCCCCGAGGGCCAGGACATCCCAAATTCCTGGAACGTCCAACACCTGCGTAAGTTCTACCCATAAGCAAATACCTGGCGATATCCGAATTCCTCAGGGGCTTGGAAGATCTCCTTTCTTCGATGCATATTGAGGGCTATGAGCCACAATATTCGGGTTGAACATTTATTCTCCGGCGCACGACAGCCACGGCCACGAACCAACACTCGTGTAGACTGGCCGCTCGTCGTGAATAAAGTTGTGACTACATTCACAACTTATCGACTTTACTTTTTGTCGAACCATCTGCTCCGGCTAAAACTCCTCGATATATCGAGTTTCGCCGCGACCTTGGGTGGTCGCACGCGACCGAAGTCGCACTTTGTCCAACTCAGTTGATCCGCTCGACTGGCTCAAAACAGCTCGTTGGACAGGCTCGCATGAAGAGCTACCTCGACTACATCCTGAGTGGTGGCACTCAGAACAGTCATGTTTTCGCCAAAAGAATGGCCAAAACGCGGCAATGACCGCACCTGCTCCTAACAAGCCCGATCCGTCCGCCCGGGTCTTACACAGCTTACGGAGCACGCTCATAAGCAGGAGCGATTTTCGACTACACTCAGAGTCGCCGCACTCGAGCTAGTCCTAATTTTTTGCCCTATGCACGGCAATCCCGCGACGATGCTCGCGTTCCTTCCTAACGAGTTTAGGCCTACAATTTCGGGTTGTGGGCCACTTGTTAGACGAGTTCCTACACGGAGCTACGGCTACCCTCAGGGTCGTTGCACCCCGGGGTAGTGTCTACTACTTGCGCCTTGTAAGCCTGGACATTCGCTCAGCATAGGCACACACACACAAGTAGAGACATCGACATAAACATATATACAAGAGAACGAGTACTTGTTCCTCATACCCTAATCCTGCAGTACACTGTGTACAATTTGTTCCGCTACAGGTTGGGCTTCACGCAGGTACTCTTCAAAACGCTCGTCCGAGCAGTCTGCCGCCATCCCCTGCGCAAAAATGCCTAACTGCGCATTGGGCACGAAGGACTTTACATATGCAAGGGCATTGCTTACGCAAGCGACTGGAGCTTCGGATAAGAACTTGAGCATCTTCTTCGGGGCTTCACGGAGCCGTCCCAGCAGGGGCCGCGGGCCTGCCTCGCCTTCTTCTGGCGGGTCCACCATGTCCACCAGTTCCTGGGCGGCTCCCTGGAGGTCCTCCAGCTCCTTGCGCCGCTGCTCGTCCCTCTCGCCCAGCGCTTTGACTTGCTGAAGGCAGTCGACGAACTGACGTTCAGTGTCGTCGATCACCTTCTGTAGCCTTTCGACTTCATCTGTACGACGATACAGCATATTCTTCACGTTAGTAAGCAGCTCCTCTTTGTGTTTTATTACTTTCCTAAGCTCTGTGGTGAAGATGTTTCAGCAAGCAAGTGAAATCACTAAGGAAAAGTACTCGAGGGAAGCGGGGGCCTACCTTGGTGCGCCTTCTTTTCTGCCTTGAGCTGCTCCTGGTACTCTGCGTGTTGCTCCTTGACCCGTTGTTGGAGCTCGGAGTTGGCCTCTTCAAGGTTCTTCAGGTCATTCTTGAGCAGCCAGGTCTCTCGAGTCCTTTCCTGCTTCAGCATATCAAGCTCGCGCTGCAGATAGCAGTTCTTCGTCTTCTCCTCGGAGATGCGCTTGTGCAGGGCACCTAACTCCCGCGCGTCACTCACAACCGCGCGGAGTTTCTCCGACTTCTTCTGGGATTTGGTAATCACATGCTGCGCCAAAGGAGGAGAATGAGTACTAAACAACTCACCAATGCACACACCCGGAACTTTACGCGAGTACTACCATGGAGAAGTCGTATGACTCCTTGAAGGTGCTCTTGAAGGTCTTCAGGTTCTCGGCCGTTAGCAGAAGATCATCCACCAGGTCGGTGGTGATGATGTTCTGGTACCCTGGCCTGGTCCTCAGCACCTCGCGGGGACTCTCCGAGGGCCCGGCGGCATCCCCGGACGGCGGCGGCTGGACACCTGCAAGCATACGAAGTAGTCACCACATTGTCCCCGGACCCTGGCATCAAGCCGCGGGCGGGTAAGCGCGTACCTGTACCACTGGTAGGAGCGGCACCAGGGGCCACGACTTGTTCCTCGCCACTGGGCCCGGCTCCCTCTTGCCAGGACCCGGGAGGCGGCAAGTTGGGGAGCCCCGCATCCGCTTCCGGGGCCACGACTTGTTCATCGCCACCGGGTCCGGCTCCTTCTTGTCGGGACTCGGGAGGCGGCAAGTCGGGGAGCCCCACATCTGCTTCAGGGGCCACCTCTGCGGGTACAGGCCCCCCAGGCGCCGAGGCTCAGGGGCTGCTGCCGCGATTGAAGCAAAACTTACAGTGTCGACTTCTTCTTGGCAGCCTTCTTCACCCGCCAGGCCCGCCGAGGAACGCTCGTCGCTGATGGCGAGGCTTGGCCGGCCGATGGAGGGGTTTCCACCATGGCAATGGTCACCGCCGCGACGTCGGAGGGGCCTGTCCCCACCCTTTCGGGTTCAGATCCGGGTGGTGGAGCAGGAAGACTGCAAGGGGGTGCTGTTAATATTCGGCATCATTGGAACTTGGCAACTGGCCAAAACAGCAACTCCGTACCTGGAGGACTCGACTTCTTCGGCATTGCGTTTGCGCATCTGCCGCTGGCCCTTCGGCACCGGTGGCAAAGCGCCGGCCAACTCCAAGCTCTGGTCGGAGGAGCTCTCCCGGCACGCGCCCCCCTCGGTTCCTTCACTTGCCGGCGAGTCCACGCACTCGGAGGACTCGCCGCTGCCTCGAACCGTAGCAGGGCGAATTGTCTTGGTGGTGACGGCGGCGGCCGGGCGTGGTCCTTCTCCGGCTTCTTCCCCCGCCCGCGGGCTCGCGCATTCAGCGGACTCGTTGCGGCTTTGAGCCGCAGCAAGGCGAGCCTTCTTGGCGGCTGCGGCCGCAGAGGGGAGGAGGTGATACGCTCGGGGGAGGTCCGGCTGCGGCGGGTAGCTGCAGTACAACTCCGAGTGCCCCTGCAGAAAAGTCTTTCAGTACACCATCGGCGCAGTAACAGATTTCTTCGGTAAAAGAAGTCGAACACTCACCGGCGGGGGTGGATTTTGCGCGGAGAACAGAGTGGGCACGAATGGCACGGCGTTCACGTCCAGCAGCACCCGCTGAACACGCTGGAGCGCGACTTCGTCAGGTACCTCTTCTGTGCACATACGAGAAGGGTCAGCGGGGCCGGTGTACTCGAAGCCCAGATTACAGCGCTGCTGGATGGGTTGGACGCGGTGCTTGTAAAAGGAGAACATGACGGAGGCGCCGGTCACCCCCTCCTTCTTCAGTGCATCGATGGCCTCCAGCAGCTCCTTGACTTGAATCATTTCCATGCTGGAGGGTTCAAGGTTCCACTCCCCCCTCACCACGGGCGGATTGCTCGACTTCGTCGGCAGGGGGGAGCATGGTTCTCGATGTAAAACCAGAGGTTTTTCCACCCAGGAAGGTTGGAGGAGAATCTATATGCAAGGTATTTCTCGCCGGCCTGCTATCGCAGTTGGATGCCGGCGCCCCCTACCACGGCGAGTTTTTTCGTGGTTGGCTGGGGTTTCACGCGGAAGAGGAAGCGGAATAGATCCCAGTGGGGTTCAATTCTGAGAAATGCTTCACAAAAGTGGATGAAAATGGAGATGTGGCAGATGGAATTCGGGTTGAGGTGATGGAGCTCAAGCCCGTAGTAGTAAAGAAGGCCGCGGAAGAAAGAACAAGTGGGGAGGGCCAATCCCCGTTCGGCAAAATGGAAGAATGTGACGATTTCGTCGACATTCTCCATGGGGAAAGGTTCACGGAAAGAGGGGTGCCAGTTAACAAGGTTTTTCTCTTGGAGCAACCCCTCGGAAACCAGTTTGTTCAGATTGTTAAGGGAGCACTTACTGTGTGACCATTCCTCGGTTGATGGTTCTGCCGCTTTCTTCTTCCCCTCGATCTCCGACTTCTTAGGCGCCATCTCCAATGCGCTATGCCACGAGATGCTCGGGGGCTGCAGGGAGAGGGGCGGGGAAGTTGGAGTAGGAGGATCTCCTTGGGCAGTGGCGGCGGCGTTCGGCTCAGATTGGGGTTTTGGTGGTTTTTGGCGGAATGAGGACTGAAAGCACAATTTTCCCTCCTATGGCCGCGGGGTTAAGTAACCTGCGGGATGGGGAAAAGTTACTGTTCAGAAGACCAAGAGTCGTTTTGTGGAATATTCCGAAGGTGAGGGGTCACTTGGTGGTCTGATTAGATTGAATATTTGATTAATCATTTTTTCAGGGCCAATTAGCCCGAAAGAAGGGGTTTTTCGAATCTTTGGTCTAATTGCATCATTTGTACCATCACTTTGGTCTCCCCTTATAGTGTCATTGTTTAGCCTGTATGCCACGATTTTTTGGACCCTTATCACCAATTTCGTGGGATTTGGATTCAAGGCTCGGGGGCTGCGGGGTACGTGGCATCGACTACTTATTTTTCAAGTTTCTTTGAAGGATAAGGAGGATTGCAAATTAATGGGACCCTCAGCCTGATTCTCCGATTCAATCTGAGGCTCGGGGGCTACTCCATATGGAGTGCGATTTTTCAATCGCACACCATAACAGAACTAAAATTCGGGGCATGAGCACCTCATAGCTTCGATGCGGCCAAGGAAGTACTCGAAGCAGGGTTTCAAGATGAAGCTTCAGAAGAAGTCGAAGACTGCTTCGAAAGTACTCGATAAGCCTGCAGTACTCAGCTACGAAGAGCTCGGGGGCTTGTCAGACCTGGGGCTACCGGGCTGGGCATGTAGCGTAGTCTACGGAGGTTTAAGAGATTAAGTTCGTCTTATCTCTTATTCGTTTGTTTATCTTTTATTTATCCCATTTAAATAGGAGATAGAGCTAACCAACGCGGAGAGGATCTATCCGAGACATGTTCTGGTAGGATCCCTCGGCAAAGGTTGGTTAGCATCTTTGTAACCCTGGCCTCTCGGATATATAAGGGAGGTCAGGGACCCCCTCGAAACAGAAGATCATTAGGTCATTCTATACAGAAGGCAATACAAACCATACAGGACGTAGGGTGTTACGCTCCGTGCGGCCCGAACCTGTCTAAGTCTTGTGTTCCTTGCACCTTCGAGTTCCTGATCTCGGCGTCCCCTCACCCAAAACTTACCACCTTGGGTATATCCCACGGTGGGCAGCCAGTTAAACACCGACATCTTGCACCGCTTCGGTTTCCCCAATACCATCATCACAGACTTGGGATCCAATTTGACGGCCAACCAGTTCTGGGAGTTCTACGAGAATGCATGCATCGAGGTTAAATATGTCTTTGTTGCACACCCAAGGGCCAATGGACAAGTCGAACGGGCGAACGGTTTGATAATCGACGGCCTCAAGAAGAGACTCTATGATGAAACCAGCAAGAAGGGAGGCAAATGGATACATGAACTGCCACATGTCGTTTGGGGGCTTCGGACTCAGCCGTCCAAAGCCACAGGACAAACGCCTTTCTTCCTTATATACGGATCTGAAGCTATTTTGCTGGCCGATATCATGTGGAAATCCCCAAGGGTCGAAATGTACAATGAAGGCGAGGCGGACGAGGCGAGGCAGTTAGAGCTCGATTCTATTGAAGAGGCTCGCTGCACCGCTCTTGTTCAGTCAGCCCGATACCTGCAGGGGATCCGGCAATATCATGATCGCAACCTGAGGGAGCGGTCATTCAGCATTGGTGATTTGGTCTTGCATCGCATTCAGGATGAATCCGGCCTACACCAGCTTAACTCAAGGTGGGAGGTGTGGCAGAACCAACCTGAATTACACCGGCTCAAGTACGCAAGTCCTCTCTCAAGGGCTCCAACGTGCTTCAAACGGTGTAACCCCTTGGCCTGTCGGGTAACGTCCCGATAAACCACCGAATACAGGATCAAATAAGGTTACCTCTCACGAAGTGAGTCCAGAGATACAGTCACCATCATATTTTACATCACAGGGAATTACATTACAAGAGTTTCCAAAAGTAGTACGAAGTTTCAACTCAGAGAGATTATTACAAACTGTTAAAGTTAAGGTTCTTAGCAGCGGAAAACATACGCGACGATTCCTAACACGTCGTCAAGATGGATGCCATGCTAAGCCCGGGCACGACATCACTCGGTATCATCTGTGTTGGCTGGGGACGGATCCCACTCCACGGACCAACCATCTGGAAGAGCACAGGACCAAGACAGGGGAAGAGTAGGGTCTTCAAAGACATTACCTGAAAAACATATAACTAGCAAGGCTGAGTATACTAATACTCAGCAAGGCTTACCCGGGATTGGGTATACTTTAGCCCGTAACTAGACTCATGAAGGCATTGTAAATGTTCTGGGTTTATTTTCAGCTGAAAAGCAACAAAGCGTGGATCCTTAGTTTCAACTTTTAGCTTTCAAATTCTATGTGATTATCCATTCTAGATAAGCACCTATAGCTATTCAAGCATGGTAGAATCTTTGGTCAAACATCCTCTTTGATAACCATATAATTGCTCTTGTTACTCCATGTGGTAAAAGGGATAAGCAGTCTCAATCCTCATGAGAGGCGGACGATTCTGAATCGAATTCAACCTTGCAAGGTAAACCTAACACACACGCTTGGAACATCCACAGATTGTTCCGAAGCAACCGTTTGCCTTTCATTCCGGATAGTGGAGCAGGTCCACCACAAGCGACTATAGGACTGTACGCACACCAATTGTGCAGGACATACGTCTGTAGCGCGACTACAAAACCCGTATTCCTGTCTGCCCCACAGAACGTACTCCCACAAGTCGGTGCGTGAGAAAAACCAAATTAATCGAGTGGTGGGAGGTATGTCCACTTGCCGGGCCGATTGGTTACTAGGCTTACCGCTTACCATATTTCGTGGCATGTGGCTAGTACTTTCAAACGCTTAGCCACCACTACCACAATTTGCGACCTTATCAACTTTTATCGAAACAGACAGGGTAAACTTTCAGGTCATGATATCGCACATGACCCTGTCCATCATCCTTATAGTGGTTGCAGAATTGTAAACAAGCAACTCCTATATCGCGCGAGTGACAGGAAATCACCCGACTTTTACCGGTCCTATTTAGCAAAGCATCTAAGCGATAAGGACTCGGGTACAATACATTGGATTCCTAAGATCTTATGCAACTAGGGTTTCATCTCAACTCCTAGACGTACTGCAAGATATATAATATAATAATGAAATTGTAATAACTTGAAATACTGGGATGTGCATCGGGGCTTGCCTTTACTGGTGGGACTGGAGTCAGAGATGTTAGTATTACTAGCTTCCGAACTTTGGTTCGGGGCTTCAGATAATCCCTTGATGACATTTGCTTGGTCTTCAGGAATATCCTCTGCAGACTCCTAGGAGATCTCGTAGGTACCGTTTGCAGAAGTAGTCGTATCTACATGCAATGCAACATTACATTTAAAGTGTGCATATGAAACTTTCTTAATTCACGATAAGGTTGCAATCCAACGCTCATTCAACATACTACTCACATAATAATAAAAAAGATCTGATCTAAACTTAGACAGAGCTTTAGGGGGACAACTAATGCAGTTATATCTTAATTGAGATGTGCTTAAGTGCTATCCTAAGTAACTAGGTGTGGTTGTATCGGCTTGATTACGTTAGCACAATAAATGAGTGACATATAGCCGATGGGGTTATCTAAGTTAGACCTGTTACAAGAACTAGATGTAACAGAACACTAATATCGGATTAGGCTGATGAGACCACAAGTGCGGAATCAGATTGAAGAGGATGTGGCTGATAGGCTTCTGCTGATGGGGATATGTTCTACAGATGTGCAGCCGATTGGAGTGCGGTTGAGGGTATGTGACCGATAGGTATATAGCCGATCTCTCAGTTGATAAATCGGCTGATAGAAGTGTGTGGATGAAGATGGGAAAACTAAGGATGGATCAGCCCTATTTGACCGATATGGAAAACAACTAGAATCGGCTTAGATTGGCCGATAGCAAGAACCCTAAGATCATGTGTGCATTCCCGATACATCGACTATGTGCAGCCGATGTAGGACAGACAGAAGAATTATATCGGCAGTAGCCGATATTAGAAACATAACAACCGTATCAGCAAACCAGTCGATGGTACAAGCATATCAAAAGAAATGCATCGGCTGACAGCTGTTACACAGAAACATCACGGACTCAAAGGAGACGGATGCTTAGCGGCTGAGCTGATAGCCGACGCTGAAGCATACCTGCATAGATGTATTGGAGTCACACCCGATTTATAAGAATATAAATCGAGCAATCATATATGCGCCAGGATCAAGTCACGCATATATACAACAGAAGCATCAAGATATCACAACACGTATCTCGAAATAAAAGCATATAAATTATAAATGAATATCTTTATTACAACTGAATCAAGAATCAGTTCAAGGAATGCGGAAGAGTAAAATAAATACATGAAGAGCAGGGCGCCACAGGGATGTCGGCTGGGAGACAACGCCTAAAAATCATCGAGTCCGCTGATGTAGTTCTCCACGTCGCCGGGTACTGAGCAGCAGTTGAAGATATCCAAGAGAACAGAAGAGTGGAGAGGCAAGTGTGAGTACAAACTCGTACTCAACAAGTATAACACAAACTATGAGGCTCTAAGGTTAGCTGACTCAACTGCAGTAGTTTTTAGTCTTGGCAAAATTTTATTTAAGCTAATTACTACAAGTGGATGAATTACCATAAACCCACATTGCATAATAAATTAATCAATATTAATTAAGAACTACTGAAAACCAACCAAACCACCACGATAACCCCACTAATCAGACGGAGGATCTGGGCCGCTCATGACTATGAGCACAGCTGATATATCAGTTTTACACTCTCGAGAGGTGTCACAACTTTACCCACATGTCGTGAGCTACGCTAGTGGTTCATCACACTTCCTTAGGTGAGATGGCTAGCAAGCACACTACGAGACCATTACAAAGGATCACGTTAGTAAGGTGTAACCGCTAAGGATTCTGGATCAGCGACGATGGGGCCCACCTCCGGGGGTACAAGACACACAGCACAGACCAAGCCGGAGGAGTAGGGACCATTGAAGCTTACCACCCCTCTTGCCCACGTAGGTAAGTTTCTCCCGAACCAAAAT
This sequence comes from Panicum hallii, assembly GCF_002211085.1. Lineage (NCBI taxonomy): Eukaryota > Viridiplantae > Streptophyta > Magnoliopsida > Poales > Poaceae > Panicum > Panicum hallii. Next base: position 12,418 of record NW_020356389.1, read on the forward strand.
GACCTACTTAGTAAGTCAAGACCATCCCATTCCAGTCTTGTGGTTGCGCGGTTGTCCCAGGTTGTCGCTCTATGAACCGGTCCTTATGGAGAGTGGCCAACCAAGCACTAAGCACCGTGCTGGCCCCCTAAACCAAGTTTCTAACAAAAACATCTTTTAAGGAGACGTGCGCTGCTCAAGCACACAGCACAGAGGGCCACTCTCAGAGTTAAGTTGCATACAACCATTAATCAAATTAATTAAAAATGACCAACAAATGTGTGAGAGCGCAGCACCTAGCACAACTAAGCAAAATGCAACCCCAAGGTATAATATACAGGATAAAAGTGGCTAGGAAATCCATATAGGCATACAGAATTAAAATGCAGTATGAAATTGTATTTAAAAGTGATCGGATGTTCATATTATACTTGCCTTCCTCAAAGTTCTCCTGCTGATGCTCAAAAGCTTCAGAAGATGGTGGCTCCTGGTACTCGTCCAAAAGCTCAGCGTCTACTCACGATCGCAACGCCAAAACATGGTCCAGCACATACACATACATGCAAGCAAGTACAAAAGATAAGAAATAGTACAACATTACATCAAAATGGTACACAAAACTATGAATAAACTGTTCTACGCATTACAACGATCGCGTGGACATAAAGAACACCTAAAACGGAGCTAGAACGCGAAAACTACGCTTGAAACAAGATCCAGGGACCTATCTGCGAGAAAAACTGAGCCACCGGGGGTTCTGGACAAAAACCAGGGGTTTAGGTGCAAAAACCAGAAAGATCTGAGGGCTAACGCGCTAAAACAGCCGGGCTGGGCTTCGAACCTCAAATTTGGAAAGCTCAGGGGGGTCCGTGCAAGAAACAGGGCTAAACTTCAATTATTATTGTACTGAAGTGGACCGCGGGTTTATTTCGGTAAAGCGCAGGGTCTCTTTAGAAAAGTTACCGGCGCTGACCGATACGCTGCTCCTTTGACTCGCGCGTGGGACTGATTTGGGCCACTGGATCTACATCGGACGGCTCAGGGCGCGGGGTCGCGAGGGGGCAGCGGCGCTGACCGCTGGAGCTGAGTTTCCGCGGCGGCGCTTCACCGGGACTCATCGGAGCAGGCGGTCTGGGGCGACAGCGGGTCTTTTGGCCTGCGGTTTGGCCGTAGAGTATGAGCGCGGGATGGGTAATCCACTGGTGGGCTCAGGAAGGGGCGGCATCGGCCGGAGAGGATGGCTCGCGGTGACAGGCGGCTCGGGTTCGCCGGCGTACCGCGTTAGCGCGGTTTCGGCCCTTGGGGTGACCCACTGGCCACGATATCGGGTGCAAAAGGAAGTGCAGGTCGTGGTGGGGCTCACCTAGGCCCGAATCGAACAAAGACGGCCTGCTGGGGGCGCGACGGCAATGTCCGGCGGTGAGGGCGGTGCGGTGCTCGTGGACGGGTCGACGCGGCGATGCTCCAGGCGTCTGGATCCCACGGTCGGACTCGGGGTCGTTCTGCGAAGACGAGAGGAGGGCCAGGGAGGCGTGAGGCTCACCGGCGGTGAGCAATTGCTCGGGAGCGGACTCACTGGCGGTGATGTCTTCGGGGTTAAATCTGGCGCATGTAGGGCTTCGGATCGGGGACAGTGGCCTCGGTGATGCTCTAGGAGTCGAGGCGATGCTACTGTGCGGCTCCGATGGGGCAGGGGTGGGGCAGAACGGCGTGGCCTCGTCGGCGCAGATGCTCTGTGCGGCGGAGCGGTGCGGGCGCGGCGAGCTAGGGTTTGGGGCAGCGCTGGCGTGCAGGATAAGGGCACAGGGGTTCCGCGGGGTGGTTTAAAGGGAAAAGCCGGAGATCGCGGCCGTGACCGGTGAGCGCGCGGAGGAAGCGAGGGACGGGGATGACCAGTGGGGCCACGGCGTCAGCAAGACGGGCACTGAGCGGGGCGCGGGCGCGTGCTCGCGGGCTGAGCGGAGCTGGGCGAGCGGGCCGTGCGGGAAGGCGCTGGTGTTAGCTAGGCCGGGGCTGGCTGCTAGGCCCGCACATGGGAGAGAGCTGGAACTGGGCCGACTGGGAGAAAGAGGGAAGGAGGCGGGCCGGGCTCGGGAGAGGAGAAAGGAGGGGTGCTGCGGGCTGGGCCTCAGCTGGGGTTTGGGTTGGGTTCCCTTTCCTTTTTTCTATTCTATTCCCTATTTCCTTTCAACTCAACTCAAACTATTTGAATTCAAATGAAATTTGAATTCCAACCCCTATGAAATCAAGCAAAATAAAACATGCACCAGCATGAATGCAACAACGAGTTTAACCTAGAAAAATTTTATTTACTTGTGAAACAAAATTAGATTGAATGCAAGACTAATCATATTAAATCCTAGAAAATTAAATAAAGCAAATTAAAATTATTATTAAATGCTGAAATTTAAACTAGGGTGTTACAAACCCTACCCTCTTATAGGAATCTCGTCCCCAAGATTCAGCTAGACTGGCTAGCAAAGAGATCGGGATATATCTTCCTCAGCTCATCTTCTCGCTCCCATGTAGCCTCATCCTCTGTGTGATGACTCCACTGAACTCTGCACATCTTGATGCACTTGTTCCGTGTAACTCTTTCGGACATCTCCAGAATCTTCACCGGATGCTCGGTGTAAGTCAGATCTTCCTGTACGTCCAAACCTTTTAGTGGTGCTTGTTCTTCTGGCACCCTCAAGCACTTCTTCAGCTGGGACACGTGAAACACATCGTGCACTCCTGAGAGATTGGGAGGCAACTCCAAACGATATGCCACCTCTCCTTTCCGTTCCAAAACCCTGAACGGACCGATGTATCGAGGGGCTAGCTTCCCTCTCACGTTAAACCTACGAATTCCTCTCATCGGCGAGACCTTCAGGTACACATGATCACCCACTGTAAAGGTCAGATCTCGACGACGAACATCCGCATAGCTCTTCTGATGAGTCTGTGCGACCCTCAGGTTCTCTCGCACCTGCTGTACCAACTGCTCTGCCTCTTCAACAATATCCGGACCAAACACCTGCCTCTCGCCAATCTGATCCCAATACAGCGGAGTCCTGCACTTCCGACCATACAGGGCCTCGAAAGGAGATTTCTTTAGACTGGCCTGATAGCTGTTGTTGTAGGAAAACTCTGCATACGGCAGGCATTTATCCCAGCTGGTACCATACTGAATAGCGCAGGCTCGAAGCATATCCTCCAACACCTGGTTGGTTCTCTCTGTCTGCCCATCTGTCTGAGGATGATAAGCGGTACTGAAGCGTAGCTTCGTATCCAACGAATCATGCAACTGCTCCCAGAACCGTGAAGTGAACTGAGATCCTCAATCAGATATGATCTTCTTCGGAACTCCATGCAGACAGACGATCCTGGAGATGTACAACTCTGCGAGTCTCGCGTCGGAGTAAGTAGTGTTCACCGGAATGAAGTGGGCAAGCCAACAATGAAGTCCATGGTAATCTCCTCCCATTTCCACTCTGGAATCTTCAACGGCTACAATAACCCTGCTGGCCTCTGATGCTCTGCCTTGACACGCTGACAAGTGTCACAGATAGCCACGTACTCCGCAACTGAACGCTTCATCCCATACCACCAGAATTGTTCCTTCAGGTCGTAATACATCTTTGTGCTGCCCGGATGAATGGAATATGCCGTATCATGAGCCTCGCTCAAGATCAGCTTCCTGAGATCCGCTACATTCGGCACACATATCTGACCCTTGTACCACAAGGTACCCTGATCATCCTCTCTGAAATGAGGTGCCTTGCCAATCTTGAGCAATTCGCGAATCTCCTGAAGTTTCTTATCTTCTTTCTGATGCTGCCTGATCTCCGCCTCTAGAGTGGGTTCTGCCTCGAATGATGTACCCGAGGTGTGACGCAAGAAACCCAGACTCAGCTGCTCAAACTCCTTGCATAACTCCTGAGGCATCTGAAAATCCACGGCCATTTTAACATAGCTCTTCCTGCTCAGAGCATCTGCTACAACATTGGCCTTGCCCGGATGATAGTGAATCTCCAGGTCATAATCCTTGACCAACTCTAGCCATCTTCTCTGCCGCATGTTCAGCTCATTCTGAGTGAAAATATACTTGAGGCTCTTGTGATCGGTGTAAATATCACACCTCTGCCCAAACAAGTAATGCCTCCATATCTTCAGAGCATGCACAACTGCGGCTAACTCCAGATCATGAGTGGGATAATTCAGCTCGTGCCGGCGCAACTGCCGCGAGGCATAAGCGATAACTCTGCCATCCTGCATCAGGACACAACCAAGACCATCCCTCGAAGCATCATAATACACTGTGAACCTCTTGCTCTAGTCTGGCAGAGTAAGGACTGGCGCCGTAGTCAACCTCTTCTTGAGCTCCTCGAAGGCCTTCTGACGCTCATCAGTCCAAGAGAAGTCCACACCCTTCTCTAGCGAGGAAGTCAAAGGCTTCGCAATCTTGGAGAAATTCTCAATGAACCTCCGGTAATATCCTGCTAAACCCAGAAAAGAGCGAACTTCCTTCACTGTCTGCGGTACCACCCAGTTAAGCACATCCTTTACCTTCCCGGGGTCCACAGCAATACCTCCCTTGGAGATGACATGACCGAGGAATGGGACCTCGACAATCCAGAATTCGCACTTGCTGAGCTTGGCATACAGCTTGTGCTCTCTAAGTCTCTGCAACACAAGCCTCAGATGCTTCTCGTGCTCTGCTTCTGAGATGGAATATATCAGGATATCATCAATGAATATCACCACAAAGGTGTCCAGATAATCCATGAAAACCTTGTTCATCAGATGCATGAAGAAAGTCGGAGCATTGGTCAAACCAAAAGACATGACAGTATTCTCGTATAGCCCATACTTGTAGGTGAATGCCGTCTTCTGGATATCCTCAGGACGAATCTTCAGCTTGTGATTACCTGAACACAGATCAATCTTCGAGAATACACAAGCACTCTGAAGCTGATCAAAAAGATCCTTGATGTGAGGCAATGGATGCTTGTTCTTGATGGTGACTGCATTCAGATCCCGATAATCGACACACATTCTCTTCGCTCCATCCTTCTTCTCTACAAGCAGTACAGGAAAAGCCCAAGGAGAGAAACTGCGACAGATATAACCCTTGGCTAGCAACTCGTCGACAGTCTTCTTAACTTTCTCATGCTCAACGGGAGCCATACGATAGGGCCGCTTAGCAATAGGAGCTGTGCCAGGCAAGAGATCAATAGAAAACTCAATGTTGCGACCAGGCGGCATACCTGGCAAATCATCCGGAAAGACATCCGGGAATTCAGACACCACGCGAATACCATCCGTGGGTCTAGCCTCCATCTGACAGAGAATTCCATAAGGCTCCGAAGCACTGACTGTGACTTCCTGTCCATCCAGTGCTGACAAGTGGACAGTCCTCTAAGCACAATCAATCTTGACACCCCATCTAACAAGGGTCTCCATTCCCAAGATCACATCGATACCCTTGGTGTCTAGCACCATCAGATTAGCACTGAACTCTACCCCCCTTATGACAACACTGACCCTGGGACAGAAGATATGAGACCTCAACTGCCCTCCCGGTGAAGATACTAACATGCCCCTCTTTAATGTGCTAGTATGAATGCCATGATGCTCAACAAAAGACCGAGTGATGAAAGAATGCGTAGCACCAGTATCAAAAAGCACTGTAGCAGGGTGAGCGTTGACCATGAACGTACCAATAACCACGTTGGGAGCCTCGGCCGCTGACTCGGCCGTCACGTGGTTCACCCTGCCCTGGGCTGGCGCCTTGGGCTGAGCTGGGCGTCCCTGCTGTCCAGACTGCGCCTTCCGGGGACAAACGTTGGCATAGTGTCCCGGCTCGCCGCAGTGAAAGCACACCCGTGGGAGTGCTGGAGTCTGCTGTCCGGCAGGAGGAGTGGGCACTCCCTGCCACGGAGCTGGTGGAGCAGAGGGTGCCGGAGGTGCTGGAAGCCTCTGGCCCTGTCCCGCCTGCTGCTGCTGCTGAGGACGAGGCGGGTACTGCTGCTGTCGCTGGTGGTACTGCTGGATCTGCCTCTGGTGCTGCTGCTGCTGCTGCGGGTACTGGTATCGAGGCCGGGTGTTGCTACCAGACGCAGTAGGAGCCATCTTCCTCTTCTTGTCCTCAATCTCCCGGCGCTTGCGCTCGGTGTTGAGGGCAGCATCAACCAGCTGGTTGAAGTTGTCGAAGCGGTGGTTCATGAGCGCGTACTCCAGGTGATCATCCAGTCCCTCCCTGAAGCGCTCCTGCTTATCGCCATCATAGGCAACCTCAGCGGGGGCGTAGCGAGCAAGCTGGAGGAAACGATCATGGTACTCTGTCACCGTCATAGATCCCTGAAATGATAATCACCGGGAAAAAAGGATGGAATTTTGTTCAGCATTTCCAATTTCACGAAGATAAGCAAGGGTGGGCTTGAGCTCAAAAAGAAATTGCGGAATGATTTTACTCAAATTTACCTGCTTAAGCGCAAGGAACTCCTTGTGCTTCATCTTCATCACTCCAGCAGGGATGTGGTGGTTCCTGAAACGCTCCCGGAACTGGACCCAGGTGAAAGCATCACGGTCCCGAGCTGGATAGGACTCCCACCAGTCAAGAGCCGAGCCTCGCAGCTGCCCTGCCGCGAATATGACTCGCTCCCTGTCGTCGCACTGAGCGACATCCAACTGACGCTCCACTGAACGAAGCCAGTCGTCAGCCTGGAGTGGATCAGCTGCATGAGAGAACGTCGGCGGGTGTCCTCTCAGAAAATCCGCACGCCTGTCGCGAGGCTGCGGCGGTGGAGGAGGTGGTGGCTGAGCGTGAATCTGCTGCAGAGCTTGAACAGTGTTGTTCAGAGTGGCCATCATCTGCATCTGGAGCTGGAAGAACTGCTCCGGAGTCAGAGGTGGAGGCATCGGCAACGGCGTCTGCTGGTCGGTACTCTGGTTGTTCTGTCCCTGCTGGCCAGAACCGGTGCCAGTGCTCCTGGTGTTCACCATCTGTTTGCAGCAGAACAAAATTTATAAGAGATTGATATTGTACGATTCCGGAAAGAAACTCCGACAGGATAAAGTAGAGAGTAAAGAGTGTACGGTTTTACCCCCACGATCTATCTCCATTTTATTACTTAATTCAAGTTTGCGGTAAAATCGATTTGCATGAATAAGTTTACTTCTTAAACTATGCAATCAACCAAAGAGCCAAATCAAACATGTTGCACAATCACAAACATTCAATATTCACATCTTAGCCGAGTTTATCACACTACTTGACTAACACACTCGTTCTAGCGCACTTTCATCGGAATAGCCTAAACTTATGGGGTAAAACGAATTCAGGCCAACGTCTACGGAATATATCCGACCAATCCTTGGAAAATGCAGAGAAGGTTAGCAAAGTGAGGGTTAGAGCTCAAGGAATAGAAGCAGAAATGAAGGTTTGGGTTTTGCGGAGGCCAGGCAAGCGGAAGGAAATCCCTAAACTCGACCTTTTCTATCTAGGCTTCGTCCTACAGTCGACACGGCTCTGATACCAATTCTGTCACACCCAATTTATAAGAACATAAATCGAGCAATCATATATACGCCAGGATCAAGTCACGCATATATACAACAGAAGCATCAAGATATCACAACACGTATCTCGAAATAAAAGCGTATAAATTATAAATGAATATCTTTATTACAACTGAATCAAGAATCAGTTCAAGGAATGCGGAAGCATAAAATAAATACATGAAGAGCAGGGCGCCACAGGGACGTCGGCTGGGAGACAACGCCTAGAAATCGTCGAGTCTGCTGATGTAGTTCTCCACGTCGCCGGGTACTGAGCAGCAGTCGAAGATATCCAAGAGAACAGAAGAGTGGAGAGGCAAGTGTGAGTACAAACTCGTACTCAACAAGTATAACACAAACTATGAGGCTCTAAGGTTAGCTGACTCAACTGCAGTAGCTTTTAGTCTTGGCAAAATTTTATTTAAGCTAATTACTACAAGTGGATGAATTATCATAAACCCACATTGCATAATAAATTAATCAATATTAATTAAGAACTACTGAAAACCAACCAAACCACCACGATAACCCCACTAATCAGACGGAGGATCTGGGCCGCTCATGACTGTGAGCACAGCTGATATATCAGTTTTACACTCTCGAGACGTTGCACAACTTTACCCACATGTCGTGAGCTACGCTAGTGTTTTATCACACTTTCTTAGGTGAGATGGCTAGCAAGCACACTACGAGACCGTTATAAAGGATCACGTTAGTAAGGTGTAACCGCTAAGGATTCTGGATCAGCGACGATGGGGCCCACCTCCGGGGGTACAAGACACACAGCACAGACCCAGCCGGAGGAGCAGGGACCATTGAAGCTTACCACCCCTCTTGCCCACGTAGCTAAGTTACTCCCGAACCAAAATGACCTACTTAGTAAGTCAAGACCGTCCCATTCCAGTCTTGTAGTTGCGCGGTTGTCCCAGGTTGTCGCTCTATGAATCGGTCCTTATGGAGAGTGGCCAACCAAGCACTAAGCACCGTGCTGGCCCCCTAAACCAAGTTTCTAACAAAAACATCTTTTAAGGAGACGTGAGCCGCTCAAGCACACAGCACAGAGGGCCACTCTCAGAGTTAAGTTGCATACAACCATTAATCAAATTAATTAAAAAGGACCAACAAATGTGTGAGAGCGCAGCACCTAGCACAACTAAGCAAAATGCAACCCCAAGGTATAATATGCAGGATAAAAGTGGCTAGGAAATCCTTATAGGCATACAGAATTAAAATGTAGTATGAAATTGTATTTAAAAGTGATAGGATGTTCAGGTTATACTTGCCTTCCTCGAAGTTCTCCTGCTGCTGCTCAAAAGCTTCAAAAGATGGTGGCTCCTAGTACTCGTCCAAAAGCTCAGCGTCTACTCACGATCGCAACGCCAAAACATGGTCCAGCACATACACATACATGCAAGCATGTACAAAAGATAAGAAACAGTACAACATTACATCAAAACAGTACACAAAACTATGAATAAACTGTTCTACGCGTTACAACGATCGCATGGACATAAAGAACACCTAAAACGGAGCTAGAACGCGAAAACTACGCTTGAAACAAGATCCAGGGACCTATCTGCGAGAAAAACTGAGCCACCGGGGGTTCTGGACAAAAACCAGGGGTTTAGGTGCAAAAACCAGAAAGATCTGAGGGCTAACGCGCTATAACAGCCAGGCTGTGCTTCAAACCTCAAATTTGGAAAGCTCAGGGGGTCCGTGCAAGAAACAGGGCTAAACTGCAATTATTATTGAACTAAAGTGGACCGCGGGTTTATTTTGGTAAAGCACAGGGTCTCTTTTGAAAAGTTACCGGCGCTGACCGATACGCTGCTCCTTTGACTCGCGCGTGGGACTGATTTGGGCCACTGGATCTACATCGGACAGCTCAGGGCGCGGGGTCGCGAGGGGGCAGCGGTGCTGACCGCCGGAGCTGAGTTTCCGCGGCGGCGCTTCACTGGGACTCATCGGAGCAGGCGGTCTAGGGCGACAGCGGGTCTTTTGGCCTGCGGTTTGGCCGTAGAGTATGAGCGCAGGATGGGTAATCCACTAGTGGGCTCAGGAAGGGGCGGCATCGGCCGGAGAGGATGGCTCGCGGTGACAGGCGGCTCGGGTTCACCGGCGTACCGCGTTAGCGCGGTTCCGGCCCCTGGGGTGACCCACTAGCCACGATATCAGGTGCAAAAGGAAGTACAGGTCGTGGTGGGGCTCACCTAGGCCCGAATCGAACAAAGACGGCCTGCTGGGGGCGCGACAGTGATGTCCGGCGGTGAGGGCGGTGCGGTGCTCGTGGACGGGTCAACGCGGCGATGCTCCAGGCGTCTGGATCCCACGGTCGGGCTCAGGGTCGTTCTGCGAAGTCGAGAGGTGGGCCAGGGAGGCGTGAGGCTCACCGGCGGTGAGCAATTGCTCGGGAGCGGACTCACTGGCGGTGATGTCTTCGGGGTTAAATCTGGCGCATGCAGGGCTTCGGATCGGGGACAGTGGCCTCGGTGATGCTCTAGGAGTCGAGGCGATGCTGCTGTGCGGCTCCGGCGGGGCAGGGGTGGGGCAGAACGGCGTGGCCTCGTCGGCGCAGAGGCTCTACGCGGTGGAGCGGTGTGGGCGCGGCGAGCTAGGGTTTGGGGCAGCGCTGGCGTGCAAGATAAGGGCGCAGGGGTTCCGCGGGGTGGTTTAAAGGGAAAAGCCGGAGATCGCGGCCGTGACCGGTGAGCGCGCGGAGGAAGCGAGGGACGGGGATGACCAGTGGGGCCACGGCGTCAGAAAGACGGGCACCGAGCGGGGCGCGGGCGCGTGCTCGCGGGCTGAGCGGAGCTGGGCGAGCGGGCCGTGCGGGAAGGCGCTGGTGTTAGCTAGGCCGGGGCTGGCTGCTAGGCCCGCACATGGGAGAGAGCTGGAACTGGGCCGACTGGGAGAAAGAGGGAAGGAGGCGGGCCGGGCTCGGGAGAGGAGAAAGGAGGGGTGCTGCGGGCTGGGCCTCAGCTGGGGTTTGGGTTGGGTTCCCTTTCCTTTTTTCTATTCTATTCCCTATTTCCTTTCAACTCAACTCAAACTATTTGAATTCAAATGAAATTTGAATTCCAACCCCTATGAAATCAAGCAAAATAAAACATGCACCAGCATGAATGCAACAACGAGTTTAACCTAGAAAAATTTTATTTACTTGTGAAACAAAATTAGATTGAATGCAAGACTAATCATATTAAATCCTAGAAAGTTAAATAAAGCCAATTAAAATTATTATTAAATGCTGAAATTTAAACTAGGGTGTTACAATTGGCTAAGCAGCAGATACATACGAACTAACCAAGATCCCTATACGAAAAGGACCTTAAGGAAACGGCAATCAAAACAAGGATAAGGTCTTGATGGTAGGGATATCACTTGTGTGAAAAGATTAACTAGATATTACACATCTCTACTTAAGACATACATCCTAGGATTACTTTTCAGCTATAACACATGCAGATAACACAAGGTACAAGGAAAACATTCATTCCCTAATATTTAACCTAGATCACAAATCAAAGACTTTCACTCAAGATCACAACATAAAACTTGTAGATTTTGACCTAGGGTTTCAAACAAAACTGACTTTGTATTTTTATGTACTTCTTACGAAAATCTATGAAATGTAGAAGTTCACTGATTTGAAACAAAGAAGGTTCTGGAAATTTTACAGAGAACACCCTAAAACTTTCTAAATCGAATCAATTAAGTCCCTGGTTGGGGAAAATAGAGAACAGGAAGATAACAACGATATTCTGGCAAAGGAGTCGCTGGTATTAGGAAAAATTCAGTGAATCAGGGCAAACCTTGGGGTAGCCTTGGTTGTGAAGGAGAACGGGTGGGAAGTGAATTCCTGCGGTGAACAGGATCGGCGATGGGAAGAGCTCGACGGTGACGAAGTTCTGTGGGTGACGAAGAAGCTTGCTGGGGATTGTAGTGAGTGGAAGATGGTCGAAGAAGTAGTCTTCGTGGTGATTCGTGGTGATGGCGATTGGCTGGCGATGTTTTGGCAAAGGGATTCGAAGAAGCTCGATAAGAGAGTTCACGAGCTTTCTTGAGGTGTTGTGGTCTCGCTTGAACGATCGGCGAGGAATAGGAGTTGCTGGATGTCGTGGACCATGGGACAAGACGACGGAGCCGGATTGGTTCGCTATGCCAACTCCTCCGCGAACCTCAAGGTCCTCCTGCTCACGGGTTGAATTTCCTCTGCTCACGCACGTGTGCCACAACCGCCCTCTCCTTCTGCTGTGATGCCATCAGGGCCGGCCTACCACCGCCGTCGATCTTGCGCAGCGCGTCGAACCAACGCCATGTTGCTCCTGCCCCGACCGCCTCGTGCCGCTGCATAGCTTCTCCTTCTGACTTGCCGCGCCATAAGCGCTCCTCCGCCTCCGCGAGGATCGAGGCCCACCTGCATTAGGGCCGCGCCTTCCGCTGCTATCTCCTCGACGGCTTCCGATCAATGCGTTGTACATCCCGTAGTTGGCTTCACTTCTCCTGCGGCCAGCATTTCGTCGAACACCTTAACTGCGTCCTCGATACGGCCACCGCGTTCCCACATCTCACGCAGAAGCCTTCCACCACAACACCTCCAGCACGCGCACGCCAGCTCCAGCTCCTGCGCCAACGTCACCAGCCCGCGCTGCCTGGATCCCGAGCGCCCGCGCCGCTCCAGTGCCTGCTCGCCTGCGTCAGTCCAGCTCCCGCACGCCAGCCACTTGCCTCCGCCTAAACCCGCTCCTGCGCACCAACGCCGCGGCCGTTCATGCACGCCAACGCCTGCGCCTGCCGCCAGCGCCCGTGCGCATCCGCTCCGCGCCGCGCCCGTCCCGCACCTGTCGCGCTCGTGCGCCCGCTCACGTGCGCCGCGCCCGGGCCGTCCTTGCTCTGCGCGCCTGCACCAGCCCAGCGCCCCGGCCCCGCTCCAGCGCCTCCGCTCATGAGCCGCCGCGCCGGCCCGCACCGCTGCCTGGATCCACTCTGCTCCACCTGAGCCATTGCCGCTCGCCTGGAGCCGCCAGCTCGCGCTGCTGCCGCAACTGCGCGCCGCCGCCTCGGGCTCGCCCACACTCGCCCGGCCCCGAGCGCCCGCGCCGCCAGCTCACGCGACGCCCGCGTCGCGTGTTGCGCACGCCTCTGCTCCGGCCGCCCAGCGCCGCCTGTGCCGAGCCGGTCCAGAAGCTAAGCAGGGAAAGGGAGGAAGAAAAGAAGAACTTGAATGGAGCCAGAGAGAGATAGGCCGCCCGTGGGGAGAAAAAAAAGGGCAGGGCGCCAGGGGAAGGGAGAGCAGAGGAGGATAAATGGAACTCTCCCAAGGACTTCTGCGCAATTTAGAAAAATTATAGGGACCTTTCTGTAAAGCATATTTTCTCATTAATCTAGAACTCTAATGAAGAAATGCCCAAAACGAAAGTTGGAGAGTTTTTCAAACTCTACAACATTGCTTTAGTGCTCAAGTTCAAAAACTCAAAACTTATATCTTTACACGTGAAGTTTTGAACAAAAGTTGGATTTGAATTACCTTTGTCCTAAAAAGTGTATTTTCATAACATTTAGGACCTAAATGCAAGCATTTATGACACGTCATGATGACGGGATAGACACGTCATAATGATTGGATAGACATGTCATGATGACTTGCATCTTTTACATTTTAGCCCTAAGTAACTTTGAGAATTACTTTTGTAAATCAACTACTTGCACAAAAGGACTTGTACTTTTATAAAATTACATAAACACCCTTATTTTCACAACTTACCCAAATTTTTACACAATTCAACACACACATTTCAAATGAAACTTTTGGATAAATATATATTTTTTTACAAGGGATAAAATAAGAAAAACATTTTACAAAACCACCTTTCACTTATTTTGAAGTTACCCCTTATCCAATTACACTTTGCAAAAACAACCCTAGTTTTTCCATAATTACAAAAATACCCTTTTTACTTGCACTTTAAATTTTCAAAAACTTCACATAAACACACACAAGCTTTACACTAACAAGCACATACTTCACACTAACAAAATATATGTCTAGCATTACAAGTACATGAACTGTCACAGGAGGGCCCGTTCGTCGTCAAGCAGGTTACAAGGCCAGGGTCATATCGACTACAATGTCCCGAGGGTCAGGATGTTCCGAACTCCTGGAACATCCAGAACCTGCGCAAGTTCTACCCATAAGAAGGTGCCCGGTGATAGCTGAATCCCGGGGGGCTTAGAAGATCTCTTTCTCTCGAATCAATTTGGAGGCTATGTGCCACAAGATTCGGGTTGGAAATTCCTTTATGAACACAAGGAGGCTACTGTCACGAGTAGTATTTATATAAATCAACTTCTTGCTGTGAATTTTACGGAGGCAACTGCCATGTTTATATCTCCTCAACTCCATGTCTTGACGGAGGCCTCGGCTCCGCTCTTACTCTCCACGTCTCGATTTCTGCCGCGACCTTGGATGGTCACTCACCACCGCATTTACTCCAACAAAATTGATCTGTTCGACTGGCTTACACCCAGTATGTTGAAAGGCTCACATGAAGAGCTACCTCGACTACATCTTGAGTGGCCGCACTCAGGGTAGTTTCGTTTCTGTCAAAAGCACGACAGACCCGCGGCGATGCCCGCACTTGCTCTCAACAAGTTTGATCCGTCCGTCCGGGTCCTACCTAACTTGTGGAGCGCGCTCATATGAGGAGCAACTTCGACTACATCCAGAGTCGTTGCACTCAGGGTAGTCTTGTTTTTCTGCCTTACGCACGGCAATCCCGCGATGATGCTCACGTTCTTTCCTAACAAGTTTAGACCTACTCGATCGAGTTGTGGCTAATCTGTTAGATGAGTTCTAGCTACCTCCGGGTCATTGCACCCAGGGTAGCGTCTACTACTTAAGCCTTGTAAGCCTGGATTCCAGTTCAGCCTAGGCACACACACACAAGTAGAGACATCAAAAGACACCATATATACAAGGAAGTAAATGCTTGTTTTTAGTACCCTAATCCTGCATTACACTTTGAACTATACGTTCTGATATAGGTTGGGCTTCTAGGAGGTATCTGTCAAACTGATCCTCGGTGCAATCCGCCGCCATTCCTTGAGCAAATATTTCCAGCCGCGCGTTTGGCAGGAAGGACTTCACAATCGCGAGGGCGTTGTTGATGCATGTGACAGGAGCCTTGGAGAGGAATTTGAATATTTTCTTTGGGGCCTCGCGGAGCCGCTCTAGCAAGGGCCGAGGGTTTGCTTCGCCTTCCTCCAGTGGATCCACCATGTCCACCAGCTCCCGGGCGGCCCCCCTGAGGTCTTCGAGTTCTTTGCCCAGCATCTTGATTCGCTGAAGGTCATCGACGAACTGTCGCTCAGTGTCGCCGATCACCTTCTGCAGCCTCTCGACGTCATCTGTACGGCGATAGAGCAGGTTCTTCACATCAGTAAGTAGCTCTTCTTTACTCATTAAGATTCTCCTAAGCTCTGTGGTGGAAAGCTTTTCAGAATCTAGGATGAGTCGTATAGTGCAAGTACTCGAGGGAAGCAATGGCTTACCTTGGTGCGCTTTCTTTTGCTCCTTGAGCTACTCCTGGTGCACGTGCTTTTGTGCCTCGAGCTCCTTCTTCCGTTCCTCGAGTTGTCGCTGGAGCTCGACGTTGACTTTCTCGAGATGCAAGTTCTCCGTCTTCTCATCGTCAATGCGTCTTTTCAGAGCAGCAAGTTCTTCGCGGTCACTCACAAGGGTCTTTAGTTTTTCTGATTGTTTCTAGGAGTGGGCGATCACATTCTGCATAAGGAGGGAAATCCAGATAAGCAACTCGACATGGTCACCAGCAGAAAAGTGCTCAGGTCTTACCATGGCAAAGTCATACGCCTTCTTGAAGTTCTCTATGTTGTCGTCTGTCAGCAGCGGGTCACCCCGCCAAGTCGGCGGCAACGGCATCTCGATAAACCGACCGGGACAGGAGCAGCTCAACGGGCCTCCCGGAGGTCCCCACGGCTTCTTCAGAAGGTGACTGCTGAGCACCTGCAATCACAATATATTCTCAGCATACAGCACGCGGATCCCGGCAGCCAGCTGGGGCGGTCAGATGCTCACCTGTGCCATCCGTAGGAGCGGCATCGGGTGTGGTAGAACCAACCTGAATTATACCGGCTCAAGTACGCGAGTCCTCAATGAAGGGCTACCTCGCACTTCAAACGGTATAAAACTATTGGTCTGTCGGGTAACGTCCCGATGAACCACCGAACGCAGGATCCAACAAGGTACCTCACACGAAGGTGAGTCCAGAGATACAATGCCAAAATAATTTACACCACAGGCAGTTATATTATAAAAATATACAAATAACATTTGTTCTCACTGAGGAGAATTTATTACAACACAAGTTCAAGTTTCTGATTAAAGCAGCGGAGTTTGAAAAGCGTAGTGAATATACACGACGTCATTACAGATACTATGCTAGCCCTGGCATAATATCATTCGGCGGAGTCGGTGTTGGCCGGGGACGGATCCCATTCCACGGACCAACCATCAGGCAAAGGGTAAGGCCATGGTGTAATGAATTCGGGCTCCTCAGAAGGATTACCTGAAGTAAATAAATGAAAGCAAGGCTGAGTATACTAATACTCAACAAGACTTACCCGGAATTGGGTATATCTTAGCCCATAACTAGACTCATGCTGGCTTTTAGCTTTGGGTAGGGTTTTCAGCTGAAAAGCAACAAAGAGTAGATCCTTATTTTCAAATTTTAGCTTTCAGGTTCTAGTTGAATTAACCATTCTAGGTAAGCACCTATAACTATCCCAAGATGGTAGAATCTTTACTCAAACATCATCTTTAATAATCACATGATTACTCTTGTTACTCTATGTGATAAAGGGGATAAGCAGTCTCATACATCGTGAGAGGCGGACGATTCTGAATCGAGATTCAACCCTTGCAAGGTAAACCTAACACACACGCTTGGAAAACCATAGGGTCGTTCCGAAGCAACCGTTTGCCTTTCATTCCGACTCGTGGATCAGGGCCACCACAAGCGACTGCAGGTCATATGCACTACAAAAGTGCAGGACGTACGTCTGTAGCGCGACTACAAAACCCGTACTCCTGGTTGCCCAGCAACACATATGCCTACACGTCGAACTAAGTAACCAAAAGAAGCAAATACATGTGGTGGGTGGTATGTCCACTCCTCGGGCCGATCGGTTACTAGGCTTACCGCTTACCATATTTCACGGCATGTGGTTAGTACTTTCAAACGCTTAACCACCGCTACCACACACTGCGACCTTAACAAATTCATCTACACAGACGGGTATCATCTTGACCATGATACCTCATAAAACTCCCGTCCGGCATCCTTATAGTGATAGCAGGAATGTAAACATTACAATTCCTATATCGCGCGAGTGACAGGAAATCACTCGACTTCTACCGGTCCTATAAGCAGAGCAGCTAGTCGGACTCCAGTTCTAGTGTTCAATACAGTGGTTCCTAGAATAATGCAACTAAGTTTCCAAACAACTCCTAAGAACCTAATGCATAAAGAGATATATATAAATAATATAGGTTGCAGTGTAATAAGGTAGGGGTTATGTCCGGGGCTTGCCTTTATTGGTGGGTCTGAAGTCAGTAAGTCAATATCTTCCGAACTTTGGTTCGGGACTTCAGATAATCCCGCGACGAAGTTCCCGGGGTCTTCAGAATAACTTCCTTCTGGTTCCGGGATTAGTTGGTAATTTCCGTCGGCGAGAGTGGTCGAATCTATATGATATGCAAGATGGAGTTTAATGAATGCATACACTTTCGTTTCAATTCACGATAAAGTTGCAATCCAAATAAAAGAACATTACATTTCGACAAACAACCTAACTACCCTGTACTGGGCAGTCATTTATCGAGTATTAACTAAACTAACTAGTCTCGTTAAGCAACAGGGTGGTTTACCCTAAACATCTATACTAACTTCATTAGGTAGCATGTTTGGTTATCTAATTGGTTGGTGTATGGTTCTTGGCCTTAACCGATGAGGATGAATCAGGTTTAGTTGGCTGATGTGCTTTGGTCGTGTCTAATAGAGGCGTGTCTACTGTATAATCTTATTGATCTAGGGTTGTGTACTTTGGTCTGGGTAGCCGATTGACAAGTGCACTGGTTTTCTAATTGATCGATGCAAACATCGATCACTTTAGTAGAGGGATGTTTCCTAAAGCGGCTGTGTCCTAGCTAATCTGTGTGAGCATCGATGTACTTAACTGATCGCGCGCGTACCAGCATAGCGGATCCATGCTTTAGCAAAACTAGTCGATCAGTGATTTGACCTTCTAGCTGATTTAGTGTATCGGCACATTCGCTGATTTATACATCGGGTAGAATTAGTTGAGTGATGTATCGACATAGCTAGTTGACTAAAGCAAGTAACTAGCCGATGGTGTATTGATAGACTAGTCAAACTATGTAACCGTACGGTCTGTGTCTCAGCGTATTCAGCCGATTGGTGGATCAGCTGTGTAGCCGGTTTTCATCCTTAATGTTCTCCCATATCTACTGGGGCATATCAGCTGCGTAGCTGATTGTCCTATTCTGCACTGGTTGTGCCTAACTAAGATGTGCTTAAGTGTTATCTTAGGTAACTAGATGTGGTTACATCGGCTGGATTACGCCAACACAACAATTGAGTGCCGTACAGCCGATGGGGTTATCTAAGTTAAATCTATTTCAAGAATTAGGTGTAACAGAACACTAATATTAAACTAGGTTGGTGAGACCACAAGTGCGGAATTAGACTAAAGAGAATGTGGTTGAGGGTATGTAACTGGTAAGCATACAGCCGATCTCTCAGCCGATAAATCGGCTGATAATAGTGTGTGGATAAAGATGGGAAAACTAAGGATTGACCGGCCATATTTGACCGCTATGGGAAACAACTGGAATTGGCTTAGATCAATGGGTAACCGAATTCTAAGATCGTGTGTGCATCGACTATGTGCAGCCGATACGTTATCTAAATCGGATGGCTAGCTGATCACTGTGCGCATCAGCATAGCCGATTTGTGTTTTTAGTGAACTAGTCGATCTGTGAACATCGGCATGCTAGTTGATCAGGGTATGTAACTATTGTGCATTGGTAAACTAATCGAGAGTGTGAACATTGGCCGAGCTAATATGTGTGAAGGCGTTAGATTGGTGAATCGGCACAAGTAGCCGATTCCCTATGCTGTACTGGCTGTGCTTAGCTGACAATTACATTCTCTATTGGATGTGCCTATCCTACTCTTGACTAGAGTGTTAACCGAAGTAATTAGTGTTTGATTGGTTCGATTTTACCAACAAAACAACCGATTGACGTATCGTCAACACGGTTGTCTAGATTGGACTGGGTCGATTAGGGCACTAACATTGAATCGGACCGATAGGGTGGTTAACATCGGCCGAGGGGCTTTTGCCGGTAGAGAAGAAGTCAAAAGGTTTATGGCCGATGGGTCCTACAGACCTGTAGCCAAAAAGGTATATGGCCGATAGGGTCGTGCCTATCGAAAATCAGCTGAACTAGTAACCGATTGCTAAGCCTAGTTACAAAGGTATATTAACTAAATAGTCGATACACGAGGTAGACTAGGACCTTTACATAGGAAGGGGCTTTAACAATATTGCAATCAAGACTGAAGTAAAGGCATAAGCATCCATATGAATAAAAGGTTAATCAATCATCACAAAAAGTCTGCTATAGGGGCAGTAAATACATTAGCCATGGTGCACAATTTATCTTTAGTCAATCTATGGCAAGGACTTTAGCTACCAATAGCTAATAAGTTTAGTGTCATATAAACAGTAGGCTAAAAATAATTCAAACATTTTACTTCGAATTAGACCTTATTTAAAGTTGCACAACAAGTCTAATTTAGATTTAAACAAGCGGCACAAGAAAACACATTGTAATAACAAGCAAACATGACTGAACATAGCTTAGCTATTCCTTCTATAAACAAATTGAATTGATTAATCTTAAAAGAATTTAAGTTACAAAACAAAATTAGGTTTGAAAATTCCACATCAATTCATACTTAATCTATAAAAATTGTATAACAAAAATCATGATCTACAAAGTTAATACGTAGGAGCTATGAATTTTACACTCTCTCTTATCTTAGATTTAACATAGATTCTAAACTATTTGGTTTCATATCAAACTCACTTAATAGAAATTATAGAGTTCAAAACTTAGTTTCAAACAAAACTGGTTTTGTAATTTTTGGAATTTCCTACACTTCTCTATTGAATTTACAAGCTAAAAATATCACTCACATGAAATAATGAACACCCATCCACTTCTATTCTAAATAGAGTACAAACTATCTATTTTCACAGCATGGTCATAAAACAAAAGTGATAGAATTTGAAATGAAGATTCAAGTACAACTGGTTTCATATTTTTTTTGAATTTTCTACGATTTTCTAGGGATTTTCAAAGTTCAGCACATCACTTCACATGAAACAATAAACACCTTTACACACAGGTCCTCGAACTGTACTGTTCTCATGAGTCTAGACTTCGCAGAAAACACCCTGAACTTGTTTTAATTGCTGCACAAGGTCCCTCACCTGCAAACAGAGCAGAGGAGGCGCTTGGGGAGGTCGGTCCCGGTGGAAGCAAGCCATGCCGGCGGTCGGGGAGCTCGAGCAGTACACCGGAAACTCCTTTTGGTGATCAGGAAGCAAGGAGAATGGCCACAAGGGAGACATCGGCGTGGGGGGGGGGGGGGAAACTCAGAGGAGCAGAGCAGCTCCGGCCGTGCGCTCTGCCGCCTGCACCTGGCCGAGCCGCTCGCGCCTGAGCTGCACCGCCAGCGCTACGCGCCTAAGCCTGGCGCCGCCACGCCGCAGCTGCCGCATCCCTGCGCGCTGCGCCGAGCCGCGCCGCCAGCGCTACCGCCCGCTGCGCCTCCGCCCGCGCGTCTGCGCTCTGCCGCTCGCCCTCCTGGGCCGGGCCGCCTGGCCTAGGGTCGGCTCCGCGCTCCGCGCGCCCCCGCCTGGGCCGCTGGCTCTCACGCACGCGCAGCGCCCAGCCGAACCACCGCCAGCCCGCGCGGCCGCCTGCCGTCGCCTGCCCGGGGCCGCACAGCGCCCGAGCCGCGGCTGCGCCGTGCGCCGGCTCCTGTGCCGCTCGCCCAGCTTGCTCCCGCGCTAGGAGCTGGCTCGCCCGCTGTCGCCCAGGGCAGGAGCGCCTCTGGGCGCCGCCCTGCGCTGTCTGTGCCGTGGAGGGGAGAGAGAGGGAGGGGCCGGTGAGGAAGAGGAGGAAGGGGAAAAATGGAATTGGACCGAACGGCCGCCGGTGGGAAAAAGAGATAAGGCGCCAGAGGAGGAGCTGAGGAGGTTGTGGCGCGTGGAATTTTTGCAGCTGGAGGTGGCAATCGGAACAGCGGTGAACTGCAGCAGCAGGAGGTGGCGAGAACGGCGGTAGAGCGGTGGGCTGCAGAACACAGGAACAGAGGAGTGCCAAAGTAGGAAGAGAAAGGGGATTTTCCCAGGGACTGGTTTGTAATTTTAGAAATCTACAGGGACCTCTTGGTAACAACAAATTTAACTACTGTTCTAAGGCTCAAACATAGATGTGACCAAAATGAAAGTTGTACAACTTTTCGAACTCTACAACTTTGTTTTAGGGTTTGATCTCTAAAACTTAAAATATGAAGTTTTATTTTAAGACTTGGACTAAACTTGAATTTTATAAAATCTTTGTCATTGTTAGTGTAAATTACATATAACCGTGGGTCTATTCGCAAATTGCTATGTAAGTCATAATTACTTACATTATTACCCTTTGACCTCTAGTAATTTTTGGAAAGTTACTTTTGTGAATCACCTATTTTGCATAAAAGGACCTGTACTTTTGTAAAATTACATACATACCCCTATTTCCTCAACTTTACACAAAAGTTTTACACTAACAAGCATACACTTCACACTATCAAAATATAAGTCTAACATTACAAATACACGAACTATCACAGCCTTCCCCCCTAAAAAGAATCTCGTCCCGAGATTCGGACGAAAGACTCTTAAGGGAAGAGAAGCAAATCACCCATCAAATGCGACAGGAAGCAAACACACCAGAGAAGTAAAGGCCGTTGGAGTATGATAAGAATAGTATAACGAAAGCATGGATAGATTGTACATAGATGAGTTTAACGAGAAAAGATAATGAAAGGTAATCAAGTTCTCATAGAGTTGAAATTTCAACACGGGGACGATAAATGTCGGCGACATTCATCACAAGACTTATGGATAATAAGTGAGGATAGCACAGGAGATTGATAAGTGATGTGTGAAATGTTCCTGCTCAGAATTTATTACCTGAATAATTTGAATGATGTTGATTGCAAAACATGCCTATTTATACCAATGCAATCAAGGAATAGTGACAAAATGCTCCAACCCTGATCGTGATGCACTGATGAGATGCATGATTGCAATGATGATGCAATACGAGGATGGAGGATTCAATGCACGATGATGTATAAGACACAATGCAATTATCATGATGCTGACCAATTGATGCATACCTTATGATGCAAGGAGGATGATACTTGCAACGTATGCACATATGAAATGCATGAAGTATGATGCATACCCTTATGAGTTGATGATGCATATGACTCGCGTCTTACAACCGTTCTTTCGTAACTAACACCTGGGTAGTTTTATATCCTTAAGCAAGGATCAAATGTTAGGACACTAGTAAGGTTGTAGCGGGGTTACGTCACATGTACCTAGTCACCAGTGCGCCCCTAATGGCTCAATCATATGGCTGCAGCGCACATGAGGCCTTAGGTTCCGACACGGCATCATGGTCATGTGATTAAACACCACCACAAAAGAGGAATAGCAACCTTGTAATGTCAAGAGTAACAAGATAGATCCTAAGAAACCCAAGACAACCCGAGGTTGTATTGGAAGCGCATTCGTAAATTAACCTACGGATTTTCGACGATGATGCAACACCATGTACTAACCAAAGATGGTATATGTTATGATGCATAACTTTTGTCGGGAGGATTGTATTCAAAAAGTAATTATGGTCATACATCTTTTTAATTTATCCAAAATCATCTGAGCAAAAATTTGAAGGTGCAACGTTCAGATGTTGCAACTGGAATAGCCAACAAGATACGGTACAACATCAGGAGAGGATAGATAGATCACTAGATGATGGATTGAAAGGTTCGATGATAGTTATCAAGGTTTAACCATCAAAGGAGAAGTTCAATGGTTCTGCCGAAATAGATTTAAAGCAAAATCAAGGATTTGATTTGGCTATCAAGCCAAGATCAATGATAGGGTTCAAACATAACCCAGTTCACTTGATTCACAAAAGGCGTTTTCAACTCTAGATTAACCTAGCAGATTATGTTGGCTCCTACCACACAAAGTCAAAGCAGGCATTCAGATACAAGCACATATTTCCGTACATCAACATAACAACCAAGGCAATCAAAGCAATCCAAGATGACATGATGCATGCACGTTTCTACACGTCCTCACAAACAAAAATAACTGCCAAGTAACCTTGGTCTTACGTGATTAGTTACGGTGGCACAATACATACGTCTCTCACTATTAACTAGTCGATAAACCCTATCCGTCCTAGTTTCGTATTCGTGGTTAGTGTACCTGCAGAAAACCACAATATATATCCAATGAACCTTTCATGCCAGCATGTCATGAAAGCGTCCCCAATCATTACTGTTCACTATAGAAACAGCATCTGTACAATTACCGCCGTACAGACAACGTTAGCATACGTTATCGAGATAACGTATTCACGGGGTACCGCAAAATGCGGGGGTATGAACTGCGATCGCCATACCCTGCGCCGAACCATATACTCCCAATGCAGTCAACCGAGGTTGGTACATTGGCAGCATCTCAAGTAGGCCACTGCTTGAGAAACAGCGTTCGGTTCGCATCACCGACGGGAAGGCCAAGCTCCCTCAGTTGGCTGAGGATCCTTACCTTCTTACCTCCGTTCGTAGGTGTCGTTACAGAATGTAAGGTTGGGTTGTGCATAAATTTAAGTTTTGACAGAAACGTAATGCTGGTAGTTAGAGTTATATATACATATATTATAGCCACCTCTATTTCCCTTATAAGCATTACCCTAGGGCTTTACGTACTAAGCATAATCCTTAACGGATTCAATGTAGTTTTATCAAATACTTTGTTGGTCAATCTTTTATACTGAAAGCATTTTTAAGGTAAAATGTATCTCCAGAGTAACCTTATAGCTCTGATACCAGCTGTGGCAGAACCAACCTGAATTATACCGGCTCAAGTACGCGAGTCCTCAATGAAGGGCTACCTCGCACTTCAAACGGTATAAAACTATTGGTCTGTCGGGTAACGTCCCGATGAACCACCGAACGCAGGATCCAACAAGGTACCTCACACGAAGGTGAGTCCAGAGATACAATGCCAAAATAATTTACACCACAGGCAGTTATATTATAAAAATATACAAATAACATTTGTTCTCACTGAGGAGAATTTATTACAACACAAGTTCAAGTTTCTGATTAAAGCAGCGGAGTTTGAAAAGCGTAGTGAATATACACGACGTCATTACAGATACTATGCTAGCCCTGGCATAATATCATTCGGCGGAGTCGGTGTTGGCCGGGGACGGATCCCATTCCACGGACCAACCATCAGGCAAAGGGTAAGGCCATGGTGTAATGAATTCGGGCTCCTCAGAAGGATTACCTGAAGTAAATAAATGAAAGCAAGGCTGAGTATACTAATACTCAACAAGACTTACCCGGAATTGGGTATATCTTAGCCCATAACTAGACTCATGCTGGCTTTTAGCTTTGGGTAGGGTTTTCAGCTGAAAAGCAACAAAGAGTAGATCCTTATTTTCAAATTTTAGCTTTCAGGTTCTAGTTGAATTAACCATTCTAGGTAAGCACCTATAACTATCCCAAGATGGTAGAATCTTTACTCAAACATCATCTTTAATAATCACATGATTACTCTTGTTACTCTATGTGATAAAGGGGATAAGCAGTCTCATACATCGTGAGAGGCGGACGATTCTGAATCGAGATTCAACCCTTGCAAGGTAAACCTAACACACACGCTTGGAAAACCATAGGGTCGTTCCGAAGCAACCGTTTGCCTTTCATTCCGACTCGTGGATCAGGGCCACCATAAGCGACTGCAGGTCATATGCACTACAAAAGTGCAGGACGTACGTCTGTAGCGCGACTACAAAACCCGTACTCCTGGTTGCCCAGCAACACATATGCCTACACGTCGAACTAAGTAACCAAAAGAAGCAAATACATGTGGTGGGTGGTATGTCCACTCCTCGGGCCGATCGGTTACTAGGCTTACCGCTTACCATATTTCACGGCATGTGGTTAGTACTTTCAAACGCTTAACCACCGCTACCACACACTGCGACCTTAACAAATTCATCTACACAGACGGGTATCATCTTGACCATGATACCTCATAAAACTCCCGTCCGGCATCCTTATAGTGATAGCAGGAATGTAAACATTACAATTCCTATATCGCGCGAGTGACAGGAAATCACTCGACTTCTACCGGTCCTATAAGCAGAGCAGCTAGTCGGACTCCAGTTCTAGTGTTCAATACAGTGGTTCCTAGAATAATGCAACTAAGTTTCCAAACAACTCCTAAGAACCTAATGCATAAAGAGATATATATAAATAATATAGGTTGCAGTGTAATAAGGTAGGGGTTATGTCCGGGGCTTGCCTTTATTGGTGGGTCTGAAGTCAGTAAGTCAATATCTTCCGAACTTTGGTTCGGGACTTCAGATAATCCGCGACGAAGTTCCCGGGGTCTTCAGAATAACTTCCTTCTGGTTCCGGGATTAGTTGGTAATTTCCGTCGGCGAGAGTGGTCGAATCTATATGATATGCAAGATGGAGTTTAATGAATGCATACACTTTCGTTTCAATTCACGATAAAGTTGCAATCCAAATAAAAGAACATTACATTTCGACAAACAACCTAACTACCCTGTACTGGGCAGTCATTTATCGAGTATTAACTAAACTAACTAGTCTCGTTAAGCAACAGGGTGGTTTACCCTAAACATCTATACTAACTTCATTAGGTAGCATGTTTGGTTATCTAATTGGTTGGTGTATGGTTCTTGGCCTTAACCGATGAGGATGAATCAGGTTTAGTTGACTGATGTGCTTTGGTCGTGTCTAATAGAGGCGTGTCTACTGTATAATCTTATTGATCTAGGGTTGTGTACTTTGGTCTGGGTAGCCGATTGACAAGTGCACTGGTTTTCTAATTGATCGATGCAAACATCGATCACTTTAGTAGAGGGGATGTTTCCTAAAGCGGCTGTGTCCTAGCTAATCTGTGTGAGCATCGATGTACTTAACTGATCGCGCGCGTACCAGCATAGCGGATCCATGCTTTAGCAAAACTAGTCGATCAGTGATTTGACCTTCTAGCTGATTTAGTGTATCGGCACATTCGCTGATTTATACATCGGGTAGAATTAGTTGAGTGATGTATCGACATAGCTAGTTGACTAAAGCAAGTAACTAGCCGATGGTGTATTGATAGACTAGTCAAACTATGTAACCGTACGGTCTGTGTCTCAGCGTATTCAGCCGATTGGTGGATCAGCTGTGTAGCCGGTTTTCATCCTTAATGTTCTCCATATCTACTGGGCATATCAGCTGCGTAGCTGATTGTCCTATTCTGCACTGGTTGTGCCTAACTAAGATGTGCTTAAGTGTTATCTTAGGTAACTAGATGTGGTTACATCGGCTGGATTACGCCAACACAACAATTGAGTGCCGTACAGCCGATGGGGTTATCTAAGTTAAATCTATTTCAAGAATTAGGTGTAACAGAACACTAATATTAAACTAGGTTGGTGAGACCACAAGTGCGGAATTAGACTAAAGAGAATGTGGTTGAGGGTATGTAACTGGTAAGCATACAGCCGATCTCTCAGCCGATAAATCGGCTGATAATAGTGTGTGGATAAAGATGGGAAAACTAAGGATTGACCGGCCATATTTGACCGCTATGGGAAACAACTGGAATTGGCTTAGATCAATGGGTAACCGAATTCTAAGATCGTGTGTGCATCGACTATGTGCAGCGATACGTTATCTAAATCGGATGGCTAGCTGATCACTGTGCGCATCAGCATAGCCGATTTGTGTTTTTAGTGAACTAGTCGATCTGTGAACATCGGCATGCTAGTTGATCAGGGTATGTAACTATTGTGCATTGGTAAACTAATCGAGAGTGTGAACATTGGCCGAGCTAATATGTGTGAAGGCGTTAGATTGGTGAATCGGCACAAGTAGCCGATTCCCTATGCTGTACTGGGCTGTGCTTAGCTGACAATTACATTCTCTATTGGATGTGCCTATCCTACTCTTGACTAGAGTGTTAACCGAAGTAATTAGTGTTTGATTGGTTCGATTTTACCAACAAAACAACCGATTGACGTATCGTCAACACGGTTGTCCTAGATTGGGACTGGGTCGATTAGGGCACTAACATTGAATCGGACCGATAGGGTGGTTAACATCGGCCGAGGGGCTTTTGCCGGTAGAGAAGAAGTCAAAAGGTTTATGGCCGATGGGTCCTACAGACCTGTAGCCAAAAAGGTATATGGCCGATAGGGTCCGTGCCTATCGAAAATCAGCTGAACTAGTAACCGATTGCTAAGCCTAGTTACAAAGGTATATTAACTAAATAGTCGATACACGAGGTAGACTAGGACCTTTACATAGGAAGGGGCTTTAACAATATTGCAATCAAGACTGAAGTAAAGGCATAAGCATCCATATGAATAAAAGGTTAATCAATCATCACAAAAAGTCTGCTATAGGGGCAGTAAATACATTAGCCATGGTGCACAATTTATCTTTAGTCAATCTATGGCAAGGACTTTAGCTACCAATAGCTAATAAGTTTAGTGTCATATAAACAGTAGGCTAAAAATAATTCAAACATTTTACTTCGAATTAGACCTTATTTAAAGTTGCACAACAAGTCTAATTTAGATTTAAACAAGCGGCACAAGAAAACACATTGTAATAACAAGCAACATGACTGAACATAGCTTAGCTATTCCTTCTATAAACAAATTGAATTGATTAATCTTAAAAGAATTTAAGTTACAAAACAAAATTAGGTTTGAAAATTCCACATCAATTCATACTTAATCTATAAAAATTGTATAACAAAA